>NW_012285974.1:0-7330 GCF_000151885.1 Dipodomys ordii
CTTTCTTCTGCTTCTTCTTTTCCTGCCTCTTCTGCTTCTACTGCTTCTCTTTCTGCTTCTTGTCCTTCTCCTGTTTCTTCTCCTTCTGCTTCTCCTGCTTCTGCTTCTTCTGATTTTCCTGCTTCTCTTTCTGCTTCTCCTTCTGCTTCTGCTCCTTCTCCTTCTTCTGTTTCTTCTTCTTCTGCTTCTCCCGCTTGTGCTTCTTCTGCTTCTCCTGCTTCTCGTTCAGCTTCTCTTCGTCGGCTTCTCTTTCTATTTCTGCTTCTGCTTCTTCTGATTCTGATTCTTCTCCTTCTTCTTCTCCTTCTGCTTCTGCGTCTTCTGCATTTCCTGCTTCTCCTTCTGCATCGCCTTCTGCTTGTGCTTTTCCTTCTGCTTCTTCTTCTGCTCCGGCTTCTCCTTCTCCTTCTTCTGCTTCTCCGTCTGCTTCTGTTTCTTCTGCTTTTCCTGCTTCTCCTTCTGCTTCTCCTTCTATTTCTCCTTCTCGTTCTTCTGCTATTCCTTCTGCTTCTCTTTCTGCTTCTGCATCTTCAGCTTCTTCTGCTACTGATTCTGCTTCTTCTGTTTCTTCTGCTTCTCCTTCTGCTTTTGCTTCTCTTTCTGCTTCTGCTTCTCCTTCTTGTTCTCCTTCTTCTTCTCCAGATTCTGCTTCTTCTGCTTCTCCTGCTTCTCCTTCTGCTTTAGGTTCTGCTTTTGCTTCTTCGGCTTCTTCTGCTTCTTTTTCTGCTTCTCCTTCTGTTTCTGCTTCTCTTTCTGCTTCTGCTTCTTCTCTTTCTTCTATTTCTTCTGATTCTGCTTCTGCTGCTTCTGCTTCTCCTGCTTCTCCTTCTGTTTCTCTTTATGCTTCTCCTTCTGCTTCTCCTTCTTCTGCTTCTACTACTGCTTCTGCTTCTCCTTCTGCTTCTGCATCTTATGCTTCTTCTGCTACTGCCTCTGCTTCTTCTGTTTCTTCTGCTTCTCCTTCTGCTTCTCCTTCTGCTTTTGCTTCTCTTTCTGCTTCTGCTTCTCCTTCTGCTTCTCCAGATTCTGTTTCTTCTGCTTCTCCTGTATCTCCTTATGCTTCAGGTTCTGCTTCTGCTTCTTCGGCTTCTTCTGCTTCTGCTTCTCCTGCTGCTGCTTCTTCTGCTGCTCCAGCTTCTATTTCTGCTTTTCCTTCTGTTTCTGCTTCTCCTTCTGCTTCTTCTGCTTTTTCTGTTTCTTCTTCTTCTGCTTCAGCTTCTGCTTCTTCTGCTTCTCCTTTTGCTTCTGCTTCTCCGTCTGCTTCTGCTTCTGCTCTTCTCCTTCTTCTGTTTCTTCTGCTTCTGCTTCTCCTGCTTCTCCTTCTTCTGCTTCTCCTACTTCTCCTTCTGCTTCTCCGTCTCATTCTCCTTCTCTTTCAATTTCTCCTTCTTGTGCTTCTCATTCTGCTTCTGCTTCTTCTTCTCCTACTTCTGCTTCTTCTGTTTCTCCTTCTGCTTCTCCTTCTGCTTCTCTTTCTGCTTCTGATTCTCCTTCTGCTCCTCCTACTCCTAATCCTTCTCTTTCTACTTCTTCTTCTTCTGCTTCTCGTTCTGCTTCTGCTTCTTCTCCTTGTTCTGTTTCTTCTGCTTCTGCTTTTCCAGCTTCAGCTGCTTCTGCTTGTCCTTCTGCTTCAGGTTCTCCTTCTGCTTCTTGGGCTTCTTCTGTTTGTTCTGCTTCTGCTTCTCCTGCTACTGCTTCTTCTGCTTCTCTTTCTGCTTCTCCTTCTGCTTCTGCTTCTCCTTCTGCTTCTCCTTCTGCTCCTTCTCTTTTTTCTGTTTCTTCTTCTTCTGCTTCTCCCGCTCCTGCTTCTTCTGCTTCTCCTGCTTGTCCTTCTCCTTCTGCTTCTCCTTCTCCTTCTTCTCCTTCTCTTTCTGCTTCTGCTTCTGCTTCTTCTGATTCTCCAACTTCTCCTTCTTCTTCTCCTTCTGTTTCTGCTTCGCTCTCTGCTTCTGCATCTCCTTCTGCTTCACCTTCTGCTGCTCTTTCTCCTTCTTCTGTTTCTCCCCCTGCTTCTGCTTCTTATGCTTCTTCTTTATCTTCTGCTTCTGCTTCTCCTGTTTCTGAATCTCCTGCTTCTCCTTCGGCTTCTCTTTCTGCTTCTCCTGCTGCTTTTCCTTCTCCTGCTCCTTCTTCTGCTTCTCTCTCTGCTTCTCCTTCTGCTTCTCCTTCTCCTTCTCGTTCTTCTGCTTGTCCTTCTGCTTCTCCTTCTGCTTCTACATCTTCTGCTACTGCCTCTGCTTCTTCTTTTTCTTCTGCTTCTCCTTATGCTTCTCCTTCTGCTTTTGCTTCTCTTTCTGCTTCTGCTTCTCCTTCTGCTTCTCCAGATTCTGCTTCTTCTGTTTCTCCTGTATCTCCTTATGCTTCAGGCTCTGCTGCTGTTTCTTCGGCTTCTTCTACTTCTGCTTCTCCTGCTGCTCCTGCTTCTATTTCTGCTTTTCCTTCTGTTTCTGATTCTCCTTCTGCTTCTGCTTCTTCTCCTTCTTATGTTTCTTCTGCTTCTGCTTCTCCTGCTTCTGCTTCTCCTGCTTCTCGTTGTGCTTCTCTTTCTGCTTCTCTTTCTGCTTGTCCTTCTCCTTCTTCTGCTTCTCCTTCTGCTTCTCCTTCTCCATCTGCTTCAATTTCTCCTTCTGCTTCTCATTCTCCTTCTGCGTCTTCTGTTTCTTCTGCTTCTCTTGCTTCTGCTTCTCCTGCTTCTCCTACTTCTCGTGCTGCTTCTCCTTCTGCGTCTCTTTCTGCTTCTGCTTATCCTTTTGCTTCTCCTACTCCTATTCCTTATCTTTCGCCTTCTCCTTCTTGTTCTTCTGCTTCTCCTGGTGCTTCTGCGTCTGCTTATTATACTATTTCTGTTTCTTCTGCTTCTTCTTCAGATTGTGCTTCTTCTGTTTCTCCTTCTGCTTCAGATTCTGATTCTGCTTCTTCGGCTTCTCCTGTTTCTTCTGCTTCTGCTTCTCCTGCTTCTTCTGGTTCTCCTGCTTCTCTTTCTGCTTCTCCTTCTGCTTCTGCTTCTCCTTCTGCTTCTGCTTCTGCTCTTCTCCTTCTTCTGTTTCTTTTGCTTCTGTTTCTTCTGCTTCTTCTTCTGTTTCTTCTGATTCTACTTCTGCTTCTCCTTCTTCTCCTTCTCTTTCTGCTTCTTCTGATTCTCCTGCTTCTCCTTCTTGTTCTCCTTCTGTTTCTGCTTCTCTTTCTGCTTCTGCTTCTCCTTCTGCTGCTCCTTCTCCTTCTCCTTCTTCTGCTTCTCTCACTGCTTCTGCTTCTGTTCTTTTGCTTATTCTTTTTCTTCTGCTTCAGCTTCTCCTGCTTCTGCTTCTTCTCCTTCTACTGCTTCTCCTTATATTTCTCATTATGCTTCTCCTTATGCTTCTCCTTATGCTGCTTCTTCTTCTTCTTCGTCTTCTTCTTCTTCTCTTTCTTCTGCTTCTTCTTTTCCTGCCTCTTCTGCTTCTACTGCTTCTCTTTCTGCTTCTTGTCCTTCTCCTGTTTCTTCTCCTTCTGCTTCTCCTGCTTCTGCTTCTTCTGATTTTCCTGCTTCTCTTTCTGCTTCTCCTTCTGCTTCTCCTTCTGCTTCTGCTCCTTCTCCTTCTTCTGTTTCTTCTTCTTCTGCTTCTCCCGCTTGTGCTTCTGCTTCTCCTGCTTCTCGTTCTGCTTCTCTTCGTCGGCTTCTCTTTCTATTTCTGCTTCTGCTTCTTCTGATTCTGATTCTTCTCCTTCTTCTTCTCCTTCTGCTTCTGCGTCTTCTGCATTTCCTGCTTCTCCTTCTGCATCTCCTTCTGCTTGTGCTTTTCCTTCTGCTTCTTCTTCTGCTCCGGCTTCTCCTTCTCCTTCTTCTGCTTCTCCGTCTGCTTCTGTTTCTTCTGCTTTTCCTGCTTCTCCTTCTGCTTCTCCTTCTATTTCTCCTTCTCGTTCTTCTGCTATTCCTTCTGCTTCTCTTTCTGCTTCTGCATCTTCAGCTTCTTCTGCTACTGATTCTGCTTCTTCTGTTTCTTCTGCTTCTCCTTCTGCTTTTGCTTCTCTTTCTGCTTCTGCTTCTCCTTCTTGTTCTCCTTCTTCTTCTCCAGATTCTGCTTCTTCTGCTTCTCCTGCTTCTCCTTCTGCTTTAGGTTCTGCTTTTGCTTCTTCGGCTTCTTCTGCTTCTTTTTCTGCTTCTCCTTCTGTTTCTGCTTCTCTTTCTGCTTCTGCTTCTTCTCCTTCTTCTATTTCTTCTGATTCTGCTTCTCCTGCTTCTGCTTCTCCTGCTTCTCCTTCTGTTTCTCTTTATGCTTCTCCTTCTGCTTCTCCTTCTTCTGCTTCTACTACTGCTTCTGCTTCTCCTTCTGCTTCTGCATCTTATGCTTCTTCTGCTACTGCCTCTGCTTCTTCTGTTTCTTCTGCTTCTCCTTCTGCTTCTCCTTCTGCTTTTGCTTCTCTTTCTGCTTCTGCTTCTCCTTCTGCTTCTCCAGATTCTGTTTCTTCTGCTTCTCCTGTATCTCCTTATGCTTCAGGTTCTGCTTCTGCTTCTTCGGCTTCTTCTGCTTCTGCTTCTCCTGCTGCTGCTTCTTCTGCTGCTCCAGCTTCTATTTCTGCTTTTCCTTCTGTTTCTGCTTCTCCTTCTGCTTCTTCTCCTTCTTATGTTTCTTCTGCTTCTGCTTCTCCTGCTTCTCGTTGTGCTTCTCGTTGTGCTTCTCGTTGTGCTTCTCTTTCTGCTTCTCCTTCTCTTTCTTCTGCTTCTCCTTCTGCTTCTGCTTCTCCTTCTGCTTCAATTTCTCCTTCTGCTTCTCATTCTGCTTCTGCGTCTTCTGTTTCATCTGCTTCTCTTGCTTCTGCTTCTCCTGCTTCTCCTACTTCTCGTGCTGCTTCTCCTTCTGCGTCTCTTTCTGCTTCTGCTTATCCTTTTGCTTCTCCTACTCCTAATCCTTCTCTTTCGCCTTCTCCTTCTTGTTCTTCTGCTTGTCCTGGTGCTTCTGCTTCTGCTTATTCTACTATTTCTGTTTCTTCTGCTTCTGCTTTAGATTGTGCTTCTTCTGTTTCTCCTTCTGCTTCAGATTCTGCTTCTGCTTCTTCGGCTTCTCCTGTTTCTTCTGCTTCTGCTTCTCCTGCTTCTTCTGCTTCTCCTGCTTCTCTTTCTGCTTCTCCTTCTGCTTCTGCTTCTCCTTCTGCTTCTGCTTCTGCTCTTCTCCTTCTTCTGTTTCTTTTGCTTCTGTTTCTTCTGCTTCTTCTTCTTCTTCTGTTTCTTCTGACTCTACTTCTGCTTCTCCTTCTTCTCCTTCTCTTTCTGCTTCTTCTGATTCTCCTGCTTCTCCTTCTTGTTCTCCTTCTGTTTCTGCTTCTCTTTCTGCTTCTGCTTCTCCTTCTGCTGCTCCTTCTCCTTCTCCTTCTTCTGCTTCTCTCACTGCTTCTGCTTCTGCTTCTTTTGCTTATTCTTTTTCTTCTGCTTCAGCTTCTCCTGCTTCTGCTTCTTCTCCTTCTACTGCTTCTCCTTATACTTCTCCTTATGCTTCTCCTTATGCTTCTCCTTATGCTGCTGCTGCTTCTTCTTCTTCTTCGTCTTCTTCTTCTTCTCTTTCTTCTGCTTCTGCTTTTCCTGCTTCTTCTGCTCCTACTGCTTCTCTTTCTGCTTCTTGTCCTTCTCCTGTTTCTTCTCCTTCTGCTTCTCCTGCTTCTGCTTCTTCTGATTTTCCTGCTTCTCTTTCTGCTTCTCCTTCTGCTTCTGCTACTTCTCCTTCTTCTGTTTCTTCTTCTTCTGCTTCTCCCGCTTGTGCTTCTGCTTCTCCTGCTTCTCGTTCTGCTTCTCTTCGTCGGCTTCTCTTTCTATTTCTGCTTCTGCTTCTTCTGATTCTGATTCTTCTCCTTCTTCTCCTTCTGCTTCTGCGTCTTCTGCATTTCCTGCTTCTCCTTCTGCATCTCCTTCTGCTTGTGCTTTTCCTTCTGCTTCTTCTTCTGCTCCGGCTTCTCCTTCTCCTTCTTCTGCTTCTCCGTGTGCTTCTGTTTCTTCTGCTTTTCCTGCTTCTCCTTCTGCTTTTCCTTCTATTTCTCCTCGTTCTTCTGCTATTCCTTCTGCTTCTCTTTCTGGTTCTGCATCTTCAGCTTCTTCTGCTACTGATTCTGCTTCTTCTGTTTCTTCTGCTTCTCCTTCTGCTTCTCCTTCTGCTTTTGCTTCTCTTTCTGCTTCTGCTTCTCCTTCTGGTTCTCCTTCTTCTTCTCCAGATTCTGCTTCTTCTGCTTCTCCTGCTTCTCCTTCTGCTTTAGGTTCTGCTTTTGCTTCTTCGGCTTCTTCTGCTTCTATCTGCTTCTCCTTCTGTTTCTGCTTCTCTTCCTGCTTCTGCTTCTTCTCCTTCTTCTATTTCTTCTGATTCTGCTTCTCCTGCTTCTGCTTCTCCTTCTGTTTCTCTTAATGCTTCTCCTTCTGCTTCTCCTTCTTCTGCTTCTACTACTGCTTCTGCTTCTCCTTCTGCATCTTCTTCTGTTTCAATTTCTCCTTCTTCTGCTTTTCATTCTGCTTCTGCTTCTCCTGCTACTGCTTCTTCTGCTTCTCCTGCTTCTCCTGCTTCTCCTTCTCATTCTCCTTCTCTTTCTGCTTCTGCTTATCCTTCTGTTGCTCCTACTCCTAATCCTTCTCTTTCTCCTTCTCCGTCTTCTTCTTCTTCTGCTTCTCCTGCTGCTTCTTCTTCTGCTTCTTCTGCTTTTTCTGTTTCTTCTTCTTCTGCTTCAGCTTCTGCTTCTTCTGCTTCTCCTTTTGCTTCTGCTTCTCCGTCTGCTTCTGCTTCTGCTCTTCTCCTTTTTCTGTTTCTTCTGCTTCTGCTTCTCCTGCTTCTCCTTCTTCTGCTTCTCCTACTTCTCCTTCTGCTTCTCCGTCTCATTCTCCTTCTCTTTCAATTTCTCCTTCTTGTGCTTCTCATTCTGCTTCTGCTTCTGCTTCTCCTACTTCTGCTTCTTCTGTTTCTCCTTCTGCTTCTCCTTCTGCTTCTCTTTCTGCTTCTGATTCTCCTTCTGCTCCTCCTACTCCTAATCCTTCTCTTTCTACTTCTTCTTCTTCTGCTTCTCGTTCTGCTTCTGCTTCTTCTCCTTGTTCTGTTTCTTCTGCGTCTGCTTTTCCAGCTTCTGCTGCTTCTGCTTGTCCTTCTGCTTCAGGTTCTCCTTCTGCTTCTTGGGCTTCTTCTGTTTGTTCTGCTTCTGCTTCTCCTGCTACTGCTTCTTCTGCTTCTCTTTCTGCTTCTCCTTCTGCTTCTGCTTCTCCTTCTGCTTCTCCTTCTGCTCCTTCTCTTTCTTCTGTTTCTTCTTCTTCTGCTTCTCCCGCTCCTGCTTCTTCTGCTTCTCCTGCTTGTCCTTCTCCTTCTGCTTCTCCTTCTCCTCTTGA
>NW_012285975.1:0-1788 GCF_000151885.1 Dipodomys ordii
GCTTCTCTTCTGCTTCTGCATCTCATTCTGCTTCACATTCTCTGCTCTTCTCCATCTTTTATTTCTCCCTCTGCTTCTGCTTCTTATGCTTCTTCTTTATCTTCTGCTTCTGCTTCTCCTGCTTCTGTTTCTTATGCTTCTACTGCTTCTTCTTCTACTTCTGTTTCTTCTGCTTCTACTTCTCTTTCTACTTCTGCTTCTCCTGCTTGTTTTTCTGCTTCTTCTGCTGCTTCTCCTTCTGCTGCTTCTTCTACTTCTCCTACTGCTTCTCTTTTTGCTTCTCCTTCTTCTTCTACTTCTGCTTCTTCTGTTTCTCCTGCCTGAATTTCTGGTTCTACTTCTTCTTCTGCTTATCCTTCTGCTTCTGCTTCTACTTCTGCTTCTGATTCTGCTTCTTCTGCTTCTTCTCTTTCGGCTTCTCCTGCTTCTGCTTCTTGTGCTTCTCCTGCTTCTCTTTCTGCTTCTCATTCCGCTTCTGCTTCTCCTTCTGCTTCTGCTTCTCCTCCTTCTCCTTTTCCTACTTCTGCTTCTCCTTCATCTTCTGCTTCTTCTGCTTCTCCTGCTTCTCCTTCTGCATCTCCTTCTGCTTGTGCTTGTCCTTATGCTTCTTTTTCTGCCTCTGCTTCTCCTTCTCCTTCTTTTGCTTCTCCTTTTGCTTCTGCTTCTTCTGCTTTTCCTGCTTCTCCTTCTGCTTCTGCTTCTTCTGCTTCTCCTTCTGCATCTTCTTCTGCTTCTGCTTCTCCTTCTCCTTCTTCTGCTTTTCCTTCTTATTCTCCTACTGCTTCTCCTTCTATTTCCCTTCTCCTTCTTGTTCTTCTGCTTTTCCTTCTGCTTCTCGTTCTCCTTCTGCTACAACTGCTACTGCTTCTACTTCTTCTGTTTCTTCTGCTTCTCCTTCTGCTTTTGATTCTCTTTCTGCTTCTGCTTCTCCTTCTGCTTCTCCTTCTGCTTCTCCAGATTCTGCTTCTTCTGTTTCTCCTGCTTCTCCTTCTGCTTCAGGTTCTCCTTCTGCTTCTTCGGATTCTTATGCTTCTGCTTCTCCTGCTTCAGCTTCTTCTGCTTCCCCTCCTTCTCTTTCTGCTTCTCCTTCTGTATCTGCTTCTCCTTCTGCTTCTGCTTCTTGTCCTTCTCCTGTTTGTTCTGCTTATGCTTCTCCTGTTTTTGCATCTCCTGCTCCTCCTTCTGCTGCTCTTTCTGCTTCTCCTGCTGCTTTTCCTTCTCCTGCTCCTTCTTCTGCTTCTCTTTCTGCTTCTCCTTCTGTTTCTCCTTCTCCTTCACCTTCTCGTTCTTCTGCTTTTCCTTCTGCTTCTCTTTCTGCTTCTGCATCTTCTGCTTCTTCTGCTACTGCCTCTGCTTCTTCTGTTTCTTCTGCTTCTAGTTATGCTTCTCCTTCTGCTTTTGCTTCTCTTTCTGCTTCTGCTTCTCCTGCTTCTCCAGATTCTGCTTCTCCTGATTCTCC
Organism: Dipodomys ordii; assembly: GCF_000151885.1. Taxonomy (NCBI): domain Eukaryota; kingdom Metazoa; phylum Chordata; class Mammalia; order Rodentia; family Heteromyidae; genus Dipodomys; species Dipodomys ordii. The sequence goes on from NW_012285975.1 coordinate 1,460, forward strand.
TTCTGCTTCAGGTTCTGCTTCTGCTTCTTCTGCTTCTGCTTCTCCTGCTGCTGCTTCTTCTGCTTCTCCTGCTTCTCTTTCTGCTTTTCCTTCTGTTTCTGCTTCTCCTTCTGTTTCTTCTCCTTCTGTTTCTTCTGATTCTGCTTCTCCTGCTTCTGCTTCTCCTGCTTCTCGTTCGGCTTCTCTTTCTGCTTCTCCTTCTCCTTCTCTTTCTGCTTCTGTTTCTCCTTCTCCTTCTGCTTCTGCTTCAATTTCTCCTTCTGCTTCTCATTCTGCTTCTGCGCCTTCTGTTTCTTCTGCTTCTCCTGCTTCTCTTGCTGCTTCTCCTT
>NW_012285976.1:0-3443 GCF_000151885.1 Dipodomys ordii
TGTTCTTCTGCTTGTCCTGGTGCTTCTGCTTCTGCTTATTCTACTATTTCTGTTTCTTCTGCTTCTGCTTCAGATTGTGCTTCTTCTGTTTCTCCTTCTGCTTCAGATTCTGCTTCTGCTTCTTCGGCTTCTCCTGTTTCTTCTGCTTCTGCTTCTCCTGCTTCTTCTGGTTCTCCTGCTTCTCTTTCTGCTTCTCCTTCTGCTTCTGCTTCTCCTTCTGCTTCTGCTTCTGCTCTTCTCCTTCTTCTGTTTCTTTTGCTTCTGTTTCTTCTGCTTCTTCTTCTGTTTCTTCTGATTCTACTTCTGCTTCTCCTTCTTCTCCTTCTCTTTCTGCTTCTTATGATTCTCCTGGTTCTCCTTCTTGTTCTCCTTCTGTTTCTGCTTCTCTTTCTGCTTATGCTTCTCCTTCTGCTGCTCCTTCTCCTTCTCCTTCTTCTGCTTCTCTCACTGCTTCTGCTTCTGCTTCTTTTGCTTATTCTTTTTCTTCTGCTTCAGCTTCTCCTGCTTCTTCTCTTTCTACTGCTTCTCCTTATATTTCTCCTTATGCTTCTCCTTATGCTTCTCCTTATGCTGCTTCTTCTTCTTCTTTGTCTTCTTCTTCTTCTCTTTCTTCTGCTTCTTCTTTTCCTGCCTCTTCTGCTTCTACTGCTTCTCTTTCTGCTTCTTGTCCTTCTGCTGTTTCTTCTCCTTCTGCTTCTCCTGCTTCTGCTTCTTCTGATTTTCCTGCTTCTCTTTCTGCTTCTATTTCTGCTTCTCCTTCTGCTTCTGCTCCTTCTCCTTCTTCTGTTTCTTCTTCTTCTGCTTCTCCCGCTTGCGCTTCTTCTGCTTCTCCTGCTTCTCGTTCAGCTTCTCTTCGTCGGCTTCTCTTTCTATTTCTGCTTCTGCTTCTTCTGATTCTGATTCTAATCCTTCTTCTTCTCCTTCTGCTTCTGCGTCTTCTGCATTTCCTGCTTCTCCTTCTGCATCTCCTTCTGCTTGTGCTTTTCCTTCTGCTTCTTCTTCTGCTCCGGCTTCTCCTTCTCCTTCTTCTGCTTCTCCGTCTGCTTCTGTTTCTTCTGCTTTTCCTGCTTCTCCTTCTGCTTCTCCTTCTATTTCTCCTTCTCGTTCTTCTGCTATTCCTTCTGCTTCACTTTGTGCTTCTGCATCTTCAGCTTCTTCTGCTACTGATTCTGCTTCTTCTGTTTCTTCTGCTTCTCCTTCTGCTTTTGCTTCTCTTTCTGCTTCTGCTTCTCCTTCTGGTTCTCCTTGTTCTTCTCCAGATTCTGCTTCTTCTGCTTCTCCTGCTTCTCCTTCTGCTTTAGGTTCTGCTTTTGCTTCTTCGGCTTCTTCTGCTTCTATTTCTGCTTCTCCTTCTGTTTCTGCTTCTCTTTCCGCTTCTGCTTCTTCTCCTTCTTCTATTTCTTCTGATTCTGCTTCTCCTGCTTCTGCTTCTCCTGCTTCTCCTTCTGTTTCTCTTTATGCTACTCCTTCTGCTTCTCCTTCTTCTGCTTCTACTACTGCTTCTGCTTCTCCTTCTGCATCTTCTTCTGTTTCAATTTCTCCTTCTTCTGCTTTTCATTCTGCTTCTGCTTCTTCTGCTTCTCCTGTTTCTCCTTCTCATTCACCTTCTCTTTCTGCTTCTGCTTATCCTTCTGTTTCTCCTACTCCTAATCCTTCTCTTTCTTCTTCTTCTTCTTCTTCTTCTGCTTCTCCTGCTGCTTCTTCTTCTGCTTCTTCTGCTTTTTCTGTTTCTTCTTCTTCTGCCTCAGCTTCTGCTTCTTCTGCTTCTCCTTCTGCTTCTACTTCTGCTTCTGCTCTTCTCCTTCTGTTTCTTCTGTTTCTGCTTCTCCTGCTTCTTCTGCTTCTGCTTCTCCTACTTCTCCTTCTGCTTCTCCGTCTCCTTCTCCTTCTACGTCAATTTCTCCTTCTTGTGCTTCTCATTCTGCTTCTGCTTCTCCTGCTTCTGCTTCTTCTGTTTCGCCTTCTGCTTCTCCTTCTGCTTCTCTTTCTGCTTCTTATTCTGCTTCTGCTCCTCCTACTCCTAATCCTTCTCTTTCTCCTTCTTCTTCTGCTTCTCGTTCTGCTTCAGCTTCTTCTGCTTGTTCGGTTTCTTCTGCTTCTGCTTTTCCAGGTTCTGCTGCTTCTGCTTCTCCTTCTGCTTCATGTTCTCCTTCTGATTCTTCGGCTTCTTCTGTTTCTTCTGCTTCTGCTTCACCTGCTACTGCTTCTTCTGCTTCTTCTGCTTCTGTTTCTGCTTCTCCTTCTGCTTCTGCTTCTCCTTCTGCTACTTCTCCTTCTTCTGTTTCTTCTTCTTCTGCTTCTCCCGCTTCTGCTTCTTCTGCTTCTCCTGCTTGTCCTTCTCCTTCTGCTTCTCCTTCTCCTTCTTCTGCTTCTCTTTCTGCTTCTGCTTCTTCTGATTCTCCAACTTCTCCTTCTTCTTCTCCTTCTATTTCTGCTTCTCTTTCTGCTTCTGCATCTCCTTCTGCTTCACCTTCTGCTGCTCCTTCTCCTTCTTCTGTTTCTCCCTCTGCTTCTGCTTCTTATGCTTCTTCTTTTTCTTCTGGTTCTGCTTCTCCTGCTTCTGCTTCTTATGCTTCTACTGCTTCTTCTTCTGCTTCTTCTGCTTCTACTTCTCTTTCTGCTTCTGCTTCTCCTGCTTGTTTTTCTGCTTCTTCTGCTGCTTTTTCTACTTCTGCTTCTGCTTCTCTTTTTGCTTCTCCTTCTGCTCCTTCTGCTGCTCCTTCTCCTTCTCCTTCTTCTGCTTCTCCCACTGCTTCTGCTTCTGCGTCTTTTGCTTATTCTATTTCTTCTGCTTCTCCTGCATCTACTGCTTCTCCTTATGCTTCTCCTTATGCTTCTCCTTCTTCTTCTTCTTCTTCTTCTTCTTCTTCTTCTTTTTCTTCTTCTTCTTCTTCTTCTTCTTCTGTTTCTTCTGATTCTACTTCTGCTTCTCCTTCTTCTACTTCTCTTTCTGTTTCTACTTCTGCTTCTTCTGATTCTCCTGCTTCTCCTTTTGTTCTCCTTCTGTTTCTGCTTCTCTTTCTGCTTTTGCTTCTCCTTCTGCTGCTCCTTCTCCTTCTCCTTCTTCTGCTTCTCCCACTGCTTCTGCTTCTGCGTCTTTTGCTTATTCTATTTCTTCTGCTTCTCCTGCATCTACTGCTTCTCCTTATGCTTCTCCTTATGCTTCTCCTTCTTCTTCTTCTTCTTCTTCTTCTTCTTCTTCTTCTTCTTCTTCTTCTTCTTCTTCTTCTTCATCTTCATCTTCTTCTTCTACTTCTTCTTCTTCTGCTTCTTCTGCTTCTCCTGATTCTTCTGCTTCTACTGCTTCTGATTTTGCTTCTGCTGCTGCTTCTGCTACTTCATACTGCTTCTCCTATTGCTTCTGCTGCCTCTGCTAGTGCTATCTCTTTCTGCTACTTATGCTTCTGCTTCTGCTGCTGCTACATGCTGCTTCTCCTGCTCTC
>NW_012285977.1:0-5129 GCF_000151885.1 Dipodomys ordii
GCTTCTGTTTCTGTTCTGCTTCTGTTTCTCCTGCTTCTGCTTCTGTTTCTCCTTCTGCTTCTCCTTCTGCTTCTCTTTCTGCTTCTTATTCTGCTTCTGCTCCTCCTACTCCTAATCCTTCTCTTTCTCCCTCTTCTTCTGCTTCTCGTTCTGCTTCTGCTTCTTCTGCTTGTTCGGTTTCTTGTGCTTCTGCTTTTCCAGCTTCTGCTGCTTCTGCTTCTCCTTCTGCTTCAGGTTCTCCTTCTGATTCTTCGGCTTCTTCTGTTTCTTCTGCTTCTGCTTCTCCTGCTACTGCTTCTTCTGCTTCTCTTTCTGCTTCTCCTTCTGCTTCTGCTTCTCCTTCTGTTCCTTCTCCTTCTTCTGTTTCTTCTTCTTCTTCTTCTTCTGCTTCTCCCGCTTCTGCTTCTTCTGCTTCTCCTGCTTGTCCTTCTCCTTCTGCTTCTCCTTCTCCTTCTTCTGCTTCTGCTTCTCCTGATTCTCCAACTTCTCCTTCTTCTTCTCCTTCTATTTCTGCTTCTCTTTCTGCTTCTGCATCTCCTTCTGCTTCACCTTCTGCTACTCCTTCTCTTTCTTCTGTTTCTCCCTCTGCTTCTGCTTCTTATGCTTCTTCCTTTTCTTCTGGTTCTGCTTCTCCTGCTTCTGCTTCTTATGCTTCTACTGCTTCTTCTTCTGCTTCTTCTGCTTCTACTTCTCTTTCTGCTTCTGCTTCTCCTGCTTGTTTTTCTGCTTCTTCTGCTGCTTTTTCTACTTCTCCTTCTGCTTCTCTTTTTGCTTCTCCTTCTGCTTCTGCTTCTTCTGTTTCTCGTGCCTGAATTTCTGGTTCTATTTCTTCTACTGCTTCTCCTTCTGCTTCTGCTTCTCCTTCTGCTTCTGTTTCTGCTTCTTCTCTTTCGGCTTCTCCTGCTTCTGCTTCTTGTCCTCCTCCTGCTTCTCTTTCTGCTTCTCATTCTGCTTCTGCTTCTCCTTCTGCTTCTGCTTCTCCTCCTTCTCCTTCTCCTACTTCTGCTTCTCTTTCAGCTTCTGTTTCTTCTGCTTCTCCTGCTTCTCCTTCTGCATCTCCTTCTGCTTGTGCTTGTCCTTATGCTTCTTCTTCTGCCTCTGCTTCTCCTTCTCCTTCTTTTGCTTCACCTTTTGCTTCTGCTTCTTCTGCTTTTCCTGCTTCTCCTTCTGCTTCTGCTTCTTCTGCTTCTCCTTCTGCATCTTCTTCTGCTTCTGCTTCTCCTTTTCCTTCTTCTGCTTCTCCTTCTGATTCTCCTTCTTCTTCTTCTTCTTCTTCTTCTTCTTCTGCTTTAACTGCTTCTCATTCTGCTTCTCCTTCTGCTTCTCCTTCTGTTTCTCCTTCTCCTTCTTGTTCTTCTGCTTTTCCTTCTGCTTCTGCTACAACTGCTACTGCTTCTATTTCTTCTGTTTCTTCTGCTTCTCCTTCTGCTTTTGATTCTCTTTCTGCTTCTGCTTCTCCTTCTGCTTCTCATTCTGCTTCTCCAGATTCTGATTCTTCTGCTTCTCCTGCTTCTCATTCTGCTTCAGGTTCTGCTTCTGCTTCTTCGGATTCTTATGCTTCTGCTTCTCCTGCTTCTGCTTCTTCTGCTTCCCCTCCTTCTCTTTCGGCTTCTCCTTCTGCTTCTGCTTCTTGTCCTTCTCCTGTTTCTTCTGCTTGTTCTTCTCCTGTTTCTGCATCTCCTACTTCTCCTTCTGCTTTTCTTTCTGCTTCTCTTTCTGCTTCTCCTGCTGCTTTTCCTTCTCCTGCTCCTTCTTCTGCTTCTCTTTCTGCTTCTCCTTCTGTTTCTCCTTCTCCTTCTCGTTCTTCTGCTTTTCCTTCTGCTTCTCCTTCTGCTTCTACATCTGCTTCTTCTGTTTCTTCTGCTTCTCCTTCTGCTTTTGCTTCTCTTTCTGCTTCTGCTTCTCCTTCTGCTTCTCCAGATTCTGCTTCTTCTGCTTCTCCTTCTGCTTCAGGTTCTGCTTTTGCTTTTTCGGCTTCTTCTGCTTCTGCTTCTTCTGCTGCTGCTTCTTCTGCTTCTCTTGCTTCTCTTTTTGCTTTTCCTTCTGTTTCTGTTCTCCTTCTGCTTCTTCCCCTTCTTCTGTTTCTTCTGCTTCGGCTTCTCCAGCTTGTGCTTCTCCTGCTTCTCGTTCTGCTTCTCTTTCTGCTTCTCTTTCTCCTTCTCCTTGTCCTTCTCCTTCTTCTGCTTCTGCTTCTGCTTCTGCTTCTCCTTCTGCTTCTGCTTCAATTTCTCCTTCTGCTTCTCATTCTGCTTCTGCGCCTTCTGTTTCTTCTGCTTCTCCTGCTTCTTCTTCTCCTGCTACTCCTACTTCTCGTGCTGCTTCTCCTTCTGCGTCTCTTTGTGGTTCTGCTTATCCTTTTGCTTCTCCTACTCCTAATCCTTCTCTTTCACCTCCTCCTTCTTCTTCTTCTGCTTCTCCTGGTGCTTCTGCTTCTGCTTATTCTACTATTTCTGTTTCTTCTGCTTCTGCTTCAGATTGTGCTTCTTCTGTTTCTCCTTCTGCTTCAGATTCTGCTTCTGCTTCTTCGGCTTCTCCTGTTTCTTCTGCTTCTGCTTCTCCTGCTTCTTCTGCTTCTCCTGCTTCTCTTTCTGCTTCTCCTTCTGCTTCTGCTTTTCCTTCTGCTTCTGCTTCTGCTCTTCTCCTTCTTCTGTTTCTTTTGCTTCTGTTTCTTCTTCTTCTTCTTCTTCTTCTGTTTCTTCTGATTCTACTTCTGCTTCTCCTTCTTCTACTTCTCTTTTTGTTTCTACTTCTGCTTCTTCTGATTCTCCTGCTTCTCCTTTTGTTCTCCTTCTGCTTCTGCTTCTCCTTCTGCTGCTCCTTCTCCTTCTCCTTCTTCTGCTTCTCCCACTGCTTCTGCTTCTGCTTCTTTTGCTTATTCTATTTCTTCTGCTTCTCCTGCATCTACGGCTTCTCCTTATGCTACTCCTTCTTCTCCTACTTCTTCTACTTCATCATCTTCTTCTTCTTCTTCTTCTTCTTCTTCTTCATGACATCTCTCTCTCTCTCTCTCTCTCTCTCTCTGTTCTCTGATTCTACTTCTGCTTCTCCTTCTTCTACTTCTCTTTCTGCTTCTACTTCTGCTTCTTCTGATATTCCTGCTTCTATTTCTTGTTCTCCTTCTGTTTCTGCTTCTCTTTCTGCTTCTGCTTCTCTTTCTGCTTCTCCTTCTCCTTCTTCTTCTTCTGCTTCTCCTGCTGCTTCTTCTTCTGCTTCTTCTGCTTTTTCTGTTGCTTCTTCTTCTGCTTCAGCGTCTGCTTCTTCTGTTTCTCCTTTTGCTTCTGCTTCTCCGTCTTTTTCTGCTTCTGCTCTTCTCCTTCTTCTGTTTCTTCTGCTTCTGCTTCTCCTGCTTCTCCTTCTTCTGCTTCTCCTACTTCTCCTTCTGCTTCTCCGTCTCATTCTCCTTCTCTTTCAATTTCTCCTTCTTGTGCTTCTCATTCTGCTTCTGCTTCTGCTTCTCCTGCTTCTGCTTCTTCTGTTTCTCCTTCTGCTTCTCCTTCTGCTTCTCTTTCTGCTTCTGAATATCCTTCTTCTCCTCCTACTCCTACTCCTTCTCTTTCTCCTTCTTCTTCTTCTGCTTTTCGTTCTGCTTCTTCTGCTTGTTCTGTTTCTTCTCCTTCTGCTTTTCCAGCTTCTGCTGCTTCTGCTTCTTCTGCTTCATTTTCTCCTTCTGCTTCTTGGGCCTCTTCTGTTTCTTCTGCTTCTGTTTCTCCTGCTACTGCTTCTTCTGCTTCTCTTTCTGCTTCTCCTTCTCCTTCTGCTTCTGCTTCTCCTCCTTCTCTTTCTTCTGTTTCTTCTTCATCTTCTTCTTCTTCTTCTTCTTCTTCTTCTTCTTCTTCTTCTTCTTCTTCTTCTTCTTCTTCTTCTTCTTCTTCTTCTTCTTCTTCTTCTTCTTCTTCTTCTTCAGCTTCTGCTTCTGCTACAGCTTCTCCCGCTTCTTCTGCTTCTCCTTCCTTTCCTTTCCTCTGCTTCTGCTTCACCTTCTTCTGCTTCTCTTTCTGGTTCTGCTTCTGCTTCTTCTGATTCTCCAACTTGTCCTTCTTCTTCTCCTTCTGTTTCTGCTTCTCTTTCTGTTTCTGCATCTCCTTCTGCTTCACCTTCTGCTGCTCCTTCTTCTGTTTCTCCCTCTGCTTCTGCTTCTGCTTCTTATGCTTCTTCTTTCTCTTCTGATTCTGCTTCTCCTGCTTCTGCTTCTTATGCTTCTACTGCTTCTTCTTCTGCTTCTCCTTCTTCTGCTTCTACTTCTCTTTCTATTTCTGCTTTTCCTGCTTGTTTTTCTGCTTCTTCTGCTGCTTCTCCTTCTGCTGCTTCTTCTACTTCTCCTTCTTCTTCTCTTTTTGCTTCTCCTTCTGCTTCTGCTTCTTCTGTTTCTCCTGCCTGAATTTCTGGTTCTACTTCTTCTGCTGCTTCTCTTTCTGTTTCTGCTTATACTTCTGCTTCTGTTTCTGCTTCTTCTCTTTCGGCTTCTCTTGCTTCTGCTTCTTGTGCTTCTCCTGCTTCTCTTTCTGCTTCTCATTCCGCTTCTGCTTCTCTTTCTGCTTCTGATTCTCCTCCTCTCCTTCTCCTACTTCTGCTTCTCCTTCAGCTTCTGCTTCTTCTGCTTCTCCTGCTTCTCCTTCTGCATCTCCTTCTGCTTGTGCTTGTCCTTATGGTTCTTCTTCTGCTTCTGCTTCTCCTTCTCCTTCTTTTGCTTCTGCTTCTTCTGCTTTTCCTGCTTCTCCTTCTGCTTCAGCTTCTTCTGCTTCTCCTTCTGCATCTTATTCTGCTTCAGCTTCTCCATCAACTTCTTCAGCTTCTCCTTCTGATTCTCCTTCTGCTACTTTTTCTTCTGCTTTACATGCTTCTCTTTCTGCTTCTCCTTCTGCTTCTCCTTCTGTTTCTCCTTCTCCTTCTTGTTCTTCTGCTTTTCCTTCTGCTTCTCCTTCTGCTTCTGCTACAACGGCTACTGCTTCTACTTCATTTGTTACTTCTGCTACTCCTTCTGCTAATGAATCTCTTTCTGCTACTGCTTCTCCTTCAGCTTGTCAATCTAATCTCAAGAAACTGCTTCTTCTGCTTACATGCATCTCCTTCTGCAAAGGATATGCTACCACTTCTTCAAATTCTAAAGCTTCAGAATCACAAGATTCAAA
>NW_012285978.1:0-41743 GCF_000151885.1 Dipodomys ordii
TGAGAAGTTTCTATTGCAATTATTTGTTATGAGTTTACACTAGTATTGTATTTCTTTGATTGATACATGTGTTATTCTATGTATGAGCCATTATAGCTCATACATAGTGATATCTGCTGTAAATAAAGAATTACAGAAACTTTTTTGGGGAGAAAGCCATAGAAGAAATATAGAGGTAAGATAAGAAAATCATCAAAAATTTAAAAATTGATGGTAGTTTGTGAGATACTTAAAAGAGTAACAAAATATTATTTGAAAAATGTACTACGTATGAGTGTGGAAAATAGTAATAAGGACAGCAATTTAAAAACATTGTGAATGTCTAAATACAATATGTTCAACATATCACTATAATTGTTAAAATATGTTTAAACACTGTTATTCAAAAAATTAAAATAATTATGATCCATGGCCTCAATTCTTATGTTAAAATGTCAATAATATCTCAGGTAAATATATATATGAAAAAGAATATATAACATTCTTTCAATTAAAAAATATGATTGTTATGATTATAAAACCTCACATAAATTAATCTGTCCATAAAAATCAATAAGCAAAAATATTTAGAACATCATTATAACAGTTACATATTTCTTGTGACAACATATTCATCAAAATAAAAATTGTACAGGTTCTTTAAGTTAATAATTTTGTTTGCTTTCTTTATTGTTTCTTTATAGAATTATAATTTTTAAATTCAACATGTAATCATCTATACAACCAGTAACACATGTCTTAGCATTTCATTAATTATTTCTATTATTTTTTATTTTTATTTTTTGTAGGTTGTAGGGCTTGAATTTTGGGCCTGACCATTGTCCCTGAGCTCTTCAGCTCAAGGCTAGCACTCTATTACTTGAGCCATAGCACACTTCTTGTTTTCTGGTGGTTAATTGGAGATAAGACTTTCATGGACTTTCCTACCCTAGTTGGCTTTTAACCTTACTCCTCAGATCTTATCCTACTGAGTAGCTTGGATTACAGGTGTGTGCCACTGGCACCCATCTCCTTTCAGTTATTTTTACAAGTTTCAGAGGCATTGGAAAACAACGTTCAAGTCACTTCACATGGAAAACTCCCAATGAGTTAAAATACAAGAACATATTAACACAACAGTCTTTGCTAATAGTACATGAAATATTCATGTAAATATATAAGAAATAATGGGCCTCTATGCTATTTACAATATACTTGAATAACTGCAATTTCTTGCAAATTATCAATACAATACAAAAGATGAATGTCAGTATATCTTGTTAGTTCATTTATGAATGCAAAAATACTATCATTACAATAATTTGGATCCTATTGTCAGTATGTTTTTCAGTACTGATGAATAAGTATTGTCATAGATATAAATGACAAGGAATGTTAAAACCTATAATGTGTAAAATGTTGATCATCTACAATATTTCAAGTGTTAGGGTGAAATCAATTTTTATTGGGTTCCTACAAGAGGAAAGGTTCCTGGTTTTGCACTTTTAGCCACAAGTATCATTCAGAAAGGGAGAAGCAGAGACTACTAAGAGCATTATCGGACACAGTGACACCAGGATAGCTAAGATAAAACTGAAGAATTTACCTTGTATCATATATAAGCATATATAAAGATATATATATATTATATATATATATATATATATAGAGAGAGAGAGAGAGAGAGGAGACACACACACACATATATGTTTATATATATATACTTCTGGATTATATATATATATATATATACATATATATGTATTTGTGGATCATCTACAAGTTAAAGATATAGTTCTAAAGTAGTAAACCTTCCAGTTAAAGATATAATATTAAAGCTTTCAAATACAATGTAGTAAACCTTCCAGTTAAAGATATAAAATTAAAGCTTTCAAATACAATGTCCTGAATAATGGAAGGAGAGCTTTATCATTTCATTTATCTTTTGAAGCATGACTGTTTAAATAATTCATCCCTTAAATAAGTCATTAACATAGCCAGGATGAATATTATTAGAATCATGCAGAAATTATATTTTTGCTTAAATAAATTTTAATGATAACAAACCAAAATGTGCTTTCAAATCAATTATCCTTATTGAGTACAGTCAATTATCAGTCTAATTTTGTCCAACTTACATGAGATCGTAAAGCACAGATTTGTACCATTTTGCTAAGCTTTAGACAAGAAACAGGGAAGGAAGAGTCAGCCCCACTTTTTACTACTCAACAGTGAAAGTAAGAAGTATGCCAGGATGTATGATGAAAATAAAATATTGTATGCCCAAACAAGCTTAGTTTACAGAGCACTGGAAAGCTACAGTATTATAGAAATTATGTAACAGTGGCTATGTGGATTTGATTGAAATTGACAAGTGAAGAAAGACAAACAAATGAATCAGAAAAGATCAAGTGAATCGGTGACTCATCCATCCACAGTGGCTATGATTATAGACACTTTATTTTTAATTATTTATGTTTGTTTGTTTAGCTGTTTGTTTTTGTCCTGCTGGGGATTCAGTACAGGACCTGGTACATATCATAGTTGTTTAACTAAGAATCTATCATAGCTTTTTCAATACTAGTTCACTAACTAACCCTAGAAAACCTTCACTTATAACACAGAAGAAGTTGCTTCAAGAGAATAATTACAGAAAAGATCTAGAGACAGAGAAGAAATTCCAGAAATTTGGCCAGCATGGAGCAGAGTTAGGAATCATTGGAGGACCTTCTTGCTGGTAAGAGATAAAATGGTGGCAGGTATTTAAATTGGACTATGGTCATTGTTTCCACTTTGTTTCCCTCCTCTCACCTCTTCTGACCTGAGAGTAAAAAGATCTCCCTCTATTTACGGCCAGCTAAGGTCTCCTAGACAATTCTGTGTGTTCTTCTTTGTAAGTGGAGATAAAAGTCTCACAGATCTTCCTCCCAAGTTGCTTTAACTACAACCCTCAGATTTCATCCTGGGGTGTAGCTAGGATAACAGGTGTGAGATACTGATACCCAACTAGTACTTATGTTCTTACATCCTAAAACCATAAAAAGCCCATGGGAGGACATATTAAATTGAAAGGAATATTTGGAATACAATGATTATAACATACTATACTTCCAAAAGAACACAGGTCCAAACAAAACATTAGGCTCATTTTGTGTTTTAATGTTCCAACATTGTCTAACTAAAGATTTCACGATTTTTTTTCTTTTTGTAGGTCATGGGGCTTGAACTCGGGGCCTGGGCCCTGTCCCTCAGTTCTTCAGCTCAAGGCTAGTGCTCTACCACTTGAGCCATAGCACAACTCCCAGTTTTCTGAGTGGTTTATTGGAGCTAAGTGTCTCATGGACTTTCCTGCCCAGTCTGGCTTTGAACAGTGATCTGACTCAGATCTCAGCTTCCTGAGTAGCTAAAATCACAGGTGTGAGCCCCCAGCACCCGGCAAGCTTTCACCTTTTTATCAGAAAAGGGACACGTACAGTGAGGGAATCAACACTCCAGAACATTAGCAAAGAACACCTTGTGTTTTACAATAGCAATTGTGCCACTCACACTGTGGTTAACATAAGTTACATGGTTTGAAATTAGAGGTGATGTTATTTTCTTCATGATACACTATCAAAAGCCAAATGGATAAAATTTGGTTTGTAGATGACATAAAAATAGGCCCTATGCAAATATAACTCTAAGGATGTCCAATTTCCCTCAGTTTTGAGTATTTTAGTTAGATATCTCAATACTTCTTGAAATTACTTCTGCATGGAGAAATTTATTTTTTAAAGCAGGGTTTTTTAGAAAATACCATAATTTCCTAGAAAAATAAAATTGTACACTTAAAAAAAAGTTGGATGTCATTCTAAGGCTGCCTGCAGGCCTTGGGAATCTTACATAGTGGTATAATACAGAGGGCCCAAGATATCTTCTAATTGCTCATTAGTGAAATAGATGTTTCAATGAAGATTATGAATAGGTTGATATGTATGTATAGATGGATGGATAGATGGATGGATGGATGGATGGATGGATGGATAGATGCCATAAAAAATGAAATAAGGGCTGGAAAGGTGGCTCAGTGGTAGAGTGCTTGCCTTGCATGAATGAGGCCCTGGGTTCAATTCTTCAGCACCATACAAAGCAAAAGGAAAAAAGCCGGAAGTGGCGCTATGGCTCAAGTGGTAGGTTGCTAGCCTTGAGCTGAAGAGCTGAGGGACAGCACCCAGGTCCGGAGTTCAGACTCCACGACTGGACCAAAAAAAAAAAAACTAAAAATATTTTAAACACTTTTTCTTTACTGCTGTTACATGGTATAATTTTTACTTAAAATTCACTATTTTAGCTAAGCAACTGAATGCCAGTGATGGGAGGGAGGGAATGAGTGAGAAAGAGAGAAAAGTTGACACTGAGCAAAAGGAAAGGAATGTACATATTATGTGAGGTGGAAGAAATAAGTGTATATTCAAAGCTCATAGAACTCGTAAACTTTATAGACCACAATACACAATTTGCCCCATGAAAGTTAGAATGTGTTTGTGACTTTCACTAAGCATCACTATCCCACAATACTGTGAAATTTGTGAAACATTGTAATCAATCACAAAAAAGCTTGCAAAAATTCATTGCTTGAGAACATTTTTTAAATTACATTCAACAATTTAAGGCATTATTTTATATTGAGGTAGAAATGTTGAATTTGGTGAACTGGCACTCTCCCACTTGATCCACACCTGTAGCATGGCTTTTCACTAATGAATTTGCAAACAGACTCTCACAGACTTTTCTCTTGAGGCTTGTTTCAAACTGCTTGCATCCAGATATCAGGTTCCTGAATAACTAGAATTACACGTGTTGGCCACTGGCTCCTGACACCAGGTACATCTGAGTGAATACAATGGATAGGCAATTAGTACAAATAAATAATAACCACAAAATTTCTGTTTGGGGCAATGGAAAGTAATTTAATTATTCTCCCAGTTAGGACAAAAAGAAACCAGTTTATAAAAAATATGAAAATTGGGCTGGGAAGATGGCTCAGTGGTAGAGCGCTTGCCTTGCATGCCTGAGGCCCTGGGTTCGATTCCTCAGCACCACATAAGCAAAAAAAAAAGCCGGAAGTGGCGCTGTGGTTCAAGTGGTAGAGTGCTAGCCTTGAGGTAAAGAGCTGAGGGACAGCGCCCAATCCCGGAGTTCAGGCTCCACGACCGGACCCAAAAAAATATGAAAATTATGCTTCAAACTAATAATACAGAACAAAAATTGGATGAAATAAGGTACAAGGTAGATAGAAGTCTAAGCAGGTATACTTTTTTTAAAAAAAAAATTTATTGTGAAAATACCACACAGAGGGGTTACAATTACATGGGCAAGGTAATGAGTACAAGGTATACTCTTTTATCCTGAATAACTTATTACTAAAGTGGGTTCAGAGTTGCAAATATTTTGGCAGATCAGCTTTCAAATTTTCATAAGCTTGTGTCAAGATATTCTGTATCATACATTAAGCATGTCAGTGAATTTGAAGAAGTAGGCATCAATAATAAAAAAAAACCTGTTATCCATTAGCGATGACCAAGAACGAAGAAAACCTCTCATCCTGTCTATCAATTGATGCAAAGTTGTCTACCTCCAAAAAGCAAAATCAAATTATTTGGACAGGAAGCTAACACGATCAAGAAACTCAAATCATCCTTTTGTTTTTGCAAACTCAATATGTGGTATTAAATCAAAACATGAAAATGATAAGGATTAACAAAAGAAAGGTTTTAAAATAAATAATTTAAATGGAACCAAACTTTTCAGTGTATTGAAATGACCATATATATGGTTTCAAATAGAAGTGATAGATAAGACAATTACAAAGAGAGAAGGTAAGGGTCTATAGTTCTCTTTCTTTGATGAGTCTCTGCCTGGTTTTGGGATGAGGGTTATGATGGCTTCATAGAACGTGTTCGGTAGTGAGCTTTCTCTTTCAATTTCATTGAAGAGTTGGAGGAGTATTGGTGTGAGCTCTGCTTTGAAGGCCTTGTAAAATTCCGCTGTAAAACCATCTGGTCCTGGACTTTTCTTAGCTGGGAGGTCTCTTATTGCTGTTTCTATTTCAATGCTTGATATGGGCCTGTTAAGATAGTTTAACTCATCTTGGTTTAGTTTTGGCATGTCAATATTTGCTAGAAAAAGTTCCATTTCTGTCAAGTTCTCAAACTTATTAGCATAAAGTTTTGAGAAGTATTCCCTTATAATGTTCTGAATCTTGGTTGTTTCCGTGGTGATGTTTCCATTCTCATCTCTGAGTTTATTAATTTGGGTGTGTTCTCTTCTTTTTCTGATAAGATTTGCTAAGGGTCTGTCAATTTTGTTAAGTTTTTCGAAGAACCAACTCTTTGTTTTGTTGATTCTTTCTATAGTTTTTTTGGATTCTAATTCATTTAATTCTGATTTAATTTTGATTATTTCTTTCCGTCTACTGGATTGGGGTTTATCTTGCTGCTCTTTTTCCAGGAGGTTTAGATGTGTCATTAAATTGTTAGTTTCAGATCTCTCTAATTTGTTGATGTAGGAGCTCAGAGCTATAAACTTGCCTCTGAGTACTGCCTTTGCTGTGTCCCAGAGGAGCTGGTAATTTGTGTGTTCATTTTTGTTGAATAGCATGAACATTTGAATTTCCTTTCTAATCTCTTCCATGACCCACTCATGATTCAGCAGTGTGTTGTTCAGCCTCCATGTGATGCCGGACTTTCTTTGGTGGCTTTTGGTATTGAGTTCTAATTTTATTCCCTTGTGGTCAGAGAGGATGCAAGGTATAATTTCAATGTTTCTGAATTTAGACAAGTTTGCTTTGTGGCCTAAAATGTGGTCTATTTTAGAAAATGTTCCATGTGCTGCTGAGAAAAACGTGTATTCTGATGCTGCTGGGTGAAATGTTCGGTAGATGTGTGTTAAGTCTAGTTGATCTATGCACCTGTTTAGATCTGCGGTTTGTCTGTTGAGTTTTTGCCGAGTTGATCTATCTCGTGGGGAGAGTGGTGTGTTAAAATCCCCAACAATTAATGGCTTTGGATCTATATGGGATTTGAGGAAAAGTGGTGTTTCTTTGATAAATTTGGGTGCTCCATTGTTTGGCGAATAGATATTTAGAATTGTAATATCCTCCTGAAAGAGAAATCCTTTAATTAGTATGTAGCAACCTTCTTTATCTCTTCTCACAAATTTTAATTTGAAGTCTATTTTATCTGATATTAGGATTGCAACTCCCGCCTGTTTATGGGGGCCGTTTGCTTGGAAGATTTTGTTCCAGCCTTTAACATTGAAAATGTGTTTGTTTTTACTGGCACGATGTAACTCCTGCAGGCAGCAGATAGAAGGGTCTTGTTTTTTAATCCAACTAGACAATCTATGTGGCTTAATTGGAGAGTTCATATAGTTCACGTTAAGAGATAGGACTGAGAGGTATTTGGGAGTTCCTGCCATGTTATCCACCTTCTTGGGGGCTGCAAAAACTGGGTTCTTCCTATGGATCTTGGATTCTTAGTTTGGGTGCAGTTTCTTGGCCTTTATTGCGGTCTTGTTGGTTTCCTATGTGTAGGACATCTTTAAGAATCTTTTGTAGGGCTGGTTTGGTTGAGATGTATTGTTTCAATTTTTCTTTGCTATGGAAGGTTTTTATTTGGCCTTCAGTTATGAAGGAGAGTTTAGCTGGGTACAGTATTCTCGGTTGATAGTTGTTTGATTTTAGGGTATGGCATACATCATTCCAGGCTCTTCTTGCTTTGATTGTCTCTGCTGAGAAATCTGAGGTGATTCTGATTGGTTTCCCTTTATAGGTGATTGCCCTTTTCTCCTTGACAGCTTTAAGAATCTTTTCCTTGGTCTGTGTTGATCCTGTGTGGATTATAATATGTCGGTGGGAGGTCCTATTCTGGTCTGGTCTATTTGGGGTTCTAAAAGCTTCTTGTATCTGAATAGGCCTATCTTTTTGTATGTTTGGGAAGTTCTCTGCTAGGATCCTGTTAAACAAATTTCCTAGACCATTAACTTCTGTTTCTAGGTGCTCCTCTACACCCATTATCCTTAGATTAGGCCTTCTGATGGTGTCTTCCAGGTGTTGGATAGATCTATCATATTTCTTGGACTTGTCTTGGATGGTTGTATGTTCTTTCTCTATAATATCTAGGCTGTCATCAAGCCCTGAGATTCGATCTTCTGCATGGTCTAACCTGCTGTCAAGGCTCTCTACTTTGTTTTTTATCTCTATTCCTTCTAGTTGGTCAGCTTTGATGGCTTCAAGTTCTTTGTTTCTTTGTTGAAGCTCTGTTTTAGGTCGTGTATGAATTTCTTTACTTCCTTTATTTGGTGTTCAGTGTTTGTTCTCAAATCACTTAGTTGATTGGTTATGGTTTCTTTGGATTCCCATTCTTTCTGTTGGGTTCCATTCAGCATTCCCTTTGTGGTCTCCCTGGCTTCCTTCAGCTCTTTGTTAATGGATTCCATGAATGCCTTTAGTGATCTTTGTGTATTCTCTACCTGGTCTCTCAATTCCTGTATTACTCTTTGATTAGCTGCCTTCTCTTCGTGGGATTCCTGCAGTTTTCTTTGAGTGTTCTCAGCCTGCTCATGCCATTCTTCCCTTTCTCTTTGAGTATTCTCAAGTTGTTCACGCAAATCCTGTATCAGTTTTTGAGAAGCTTCCTCACGCTTATGATATTCCTGTATAAGCTATTGGGATGCCTCCTCTTTCTCCCTTTCACGCTCATACAGAGTCCTTTGGAAGTTGTCAAACTTCTCATTTATCATGGTTGCCAGCAGTGTTTGTAGAGCTATTTGGGAACTCTCCTCTGGATCATTCATTATCTGTTCTGACCCCTGATTGTCAAGATTGGGAAGTGACATATCCGGATTTGCCATTTTTCTTGTGTTTTTCCGGCTTACTCTGCCCATTTGAGATGAAAATAGCACCAGTTTTGTGCTAGAACACTATCTTAAGGCAACCATCAATCAAAGTTTGCTTTTGTACAGTTAATAGTCTACAGATACAATCTAGTTCAACAGATACATCTATTCAACGTCAAACAACTATATGTTATGGGCTTTCAACCGCAGAGAAGAATTTGGTAGACAAGAAATTATAAGGGTTAGGGAGAGATGTGGGTAAAATATAGGAATAGATTGGTGTGGGGGGGCACAGGGAGAGTTAACTATGTCCTAAACCCAATGCAGGAAATAGGTTGGGTAGGATGCAAGTAGAGAGAGAGAGAAAAAGAAGAAAGGGAAAGTGAAATGAAAAGAGGCCAGAAAAAAATAGAAATGTAAAAAATTAATATTATTATGGGGATTAAAAGACCATCTATTTAGAGAGGAATGTGAGTATATTAAGATAAGGGAAGGGACATAGAGGAGAAGTGAAAAACTTAAAAAAATGCTTAAAATATTATATAGGTATAAAGAGGTAGTACTGCTATTAAGGAGTTTAAATCTCGAAGGTTTTGAATTGGGTAATAAATTTGTGGATTAAGTGTGTACACAATGGGGGATAGGGTCTACTAGTTAACTGGGGGTTTCTCTGAAGAGGAAATAAGAATGGCCAATAGACACATGAAGAAATGTTCAACCTTTCTAACCATAAAAGAAATTCAAATCAAAACAAAAGAACCTCACCCCAGTTAGAATGGCTATAATAAAGAACTCTAATAACAACAGATGCTGGAGGGTATGTGGACAGAAGGGAAACCTACTGCATTGTTGGTGGGAGTGTAAACTTGTTCAACCGCTTTGGAAAGTAGTATGAAGTTTCCTCAAAAGACTCCACATAGAGCTCCCCTATGACCCAGCAATCCCACTTTTGGGCATTTACTAGAATGATCACAGACCAGACCTTACTAAAGCTACCAGCACAACTCTCTTTATTTCAGCATTATTTACCATGCATGAGATATGGAACCAACCCAAACACCCCTCAGTAGATGAATGAATCAAGAAAGTGGGATATATATTTATGTATATATATATATATATATATATGTATATATATACACACACACACATATATATGTATATGTATGTATACACACAATGGAATTCTATGCCTCCCCCATTTGTTAGGAAATGGAAAGACTTTGAAAAATATATTTAATAAATTCTACCAGGCCCAAGAAAAATATGTACCATGTTTTCCCTTATTTGCAATAATTAGTATACATCTGGGACAAGTAGAAAAGGTCAAAAGCTATGGACATATGACCTGATAAAATGAAGTTAAGCAAAATGAACACCCACTTAGGGGCTCAAGTGTTTTTTTTCTCTTTCTTGCTATTGTTTCTAACACATTCATAATGTACCATGTGATTTTTTTGTGCTTTGTATATTCCTCCCCTTATGATATAACCCTTATTCTCACTATATTTGATGACAGTATAATTTGTGGAGGGGTAGGAAAAAAACAAAATGTTTAAATAGGGATACAGGTTGACCCATTGTAGTGAGAGGTACAAGACACTACGTAGGAAAACCAATTTTACAATTTAGGGGTGGGAGTTGGCTGGGTGGGGAAGAGTGTAGTTTTAGAGATGGAAGGGAAGGTATGGTAGGGGAAAAACAAAGGAGGAGGCAACAATGCTTGATAAGAAATGTACTCATTATCTTGATCATGAACTAACTCCACTGTACAGCATTTTCACAGTAAAAAAGTTAAAGAAAAGAAAATGAACTTTACAATTTAGGGGGGCAAAGGGGAAAACATAGTTATGGAAGTGGGAGGGAAGGGATGGTATGGGACACAGAAAGAAAGAGGCAACAAAGCTTGTTCATGTAACTGTAACCCCTCTGTACAGTATTTTTACAATAAAAAGATATTAAAATATACTAGCATTATATAACATAAGTATTAATATAGCATATATAATATATTTGAATATATTATGTATAATATACATAAATAATGAAAATATATTATAATATATATATACAACTTATATAGTATATATAATATATAACATATTATGTATAATATATAATTTACATGATGTATATATAATGTATATATATAATGTACATATAATGCATATATATAAACATATACATACATAAATAATGTATATATACCATATACTAATACTATATAGTATATATACAAAATATGTAATAAATTAGATATTATAATATCATATAATATAAAATTATCATTTAATATTAATATTATATTAAAATATACTGAAGATGTACTACAATTCCAATGATTAATGCTTGTATCCTTAGCTACCTAGAAGTCTGAAATATGACGATTGAAGGAAAGTACCAGAGATATCTCTAATTGACCACAGAAAAAATAGGCATAAAGGGAACTGTGGCAAAAAAAAAAAAACTCAGGGTCAGGTGTACCTGGTATATAAGGCTGTGACAGTGTGACAATCCCACATGTCACTGTTCTCCAGAGTCAGTACCCATCTGTCACTTCTGATATCTCCAGGGTCAGAGGAATTATGTGTTTGCTGGGTATACATGGAGCATGATGTTCGGTGGGCCACTTCTTGTTCAAACCTTATTATCTGTGCCTATAACATGAAGTTTCCCTGCATTTCCTCATAGGCGCTTCTTTCGCTGCCTGAATAAGTCTTATTTTTCAAGTGTTCAACAATTGATCCTGGCTACTACTACTTGTGAAAAATAAATACCCTCATAGGTTGTATAATTCTCACTAGATTTTAAATGTGTTTTATGTATTGTATAAGTTCCATAGCCTTATATTGTCTCATGAAGTACTGCTGTCTTTAGAACTGTTAACATTTTAAAATTCAAACATTTAATTTGAGTGGGAGAATGGTTGAACTCAAAGCTTCACAAATTCTAGGCAATTTTTTCCCACCCCAAAGACAATTTTCACTTTGGTGATTCTCGATCCCAATTGTTATTCCTGAGACTACCAAGGCACTCTATAATTTATATAAAGAAGACAACATGACATATTATAAATAATTAAATTACATATTTTATATAATGAATATATTTGAATATATTGAATATAATGAATATGTTGTTTATGAATTATAAACAATTATAAGCATTCACAGCATAAATTATGATCATATATATTATATAATATAAAACATAGAAAACATAATTTATAAACATTTACCACTACACATATTCATGAAAGTAATGATACTCTTCCTTGTATTTAGGATACTAGCACTCCATTTATACCCATTAGGTATAATGATAACATTATATTTTACATTAATGAACATTACCATGTGCTGGATCTTTTCCTTTTAGCAAACACTAGGGCAATTTCTTCCCTTGAAAATAGTTTGAACAGGAATGGATATTGGTTATTTGCATGTTTTTGTTATGGTATTGTGTCTTAAACTTAGTCCCTTGAACTCTTGAAGACCCTCTTTACTCATGGCTGGCATTCTACCCCTTGAACCACATAATGTCAAAAAGATGTAATATCTAAAATAATGGGTTGTGAAGTTGACTCAGTGGTAGAGTGCTTGCCTCACATGCATGAGGCCCTGGATTCGATTCCTCAGTACCACGTAAGCAGAAAAAAGCCAGAAATTGCGCTGTGGCTCAAGTGGTAGAGCGCTAGCCTTGAGTTGAAGAGCTGGGGGACAGCGCCCAGGCCCAGAGTTCAAAACCAAAAAGAAAACAAAAAACAGAAACAGACCAAAAAAAAATGAGTATCCTAAAATCATTAAGGAAACATTGATGATAGTGAATATTTTCATTTTCAATAAATTAGATTCGAATATTTTTTTTTCATTCTAAAACTTCCTCTTTCATTGTTTTTTTTCCAACTAATCGGTAACTACAATTTATTCTATGTTGGATACAATGAAAATACAAGATTTATGCACTGTGATTGAAATTTCTTTAACCATTTTGTTTTTTTTTTTATGTTTTGGGGGGTCCAGTCATGGGGCCTGAACTCTGGGCCTGGGCACTGTCCCTCAGCTCTTCAGCTCAAGGCTAGCGCTTTACCACTTGAGCCACAATGCCACTTCTGGCTTTTTTCTTTTTGCTTATGTGGTGCCGAGGAATCGAACCCAGGGCCTCAGGGATGCAAGGGAAGCGCTCTACCAATGAGACATGTTCCCAGCCCCATTTTGTAATATTTAAAAACATATTGTATATCCTATATATTCACAGTACTTTTAATTATTTCATAATTTTATTTTTTGTTTTTGATTTTGTTTTGGTCTGCTATGGGGCTTGAACTCTGGACCTGGGCAGTGCCCCTGAGCTCTTCAGGACGAGGCTAGCAATGTACCACTTTGAGCCACAGCAGCACTTTCGGATTTCTAGTGGTTAATTGGAAAAACGAATCTCATGGGCTTTCCTACTGGGGCTGGTTTTGAACCACATCCTCAGATCTCAGAATCCTGAGTAGCTACGATTAAAGGCATGAGCCACCAGCACCAGTCTCCCTTATCGTTTTTAAATCAAAATAAGAAATGATAGCATATTTTTAACTCTGTTGCAGGAAAAGTGTAACAATCTAGTAATTAAATTCACATTTATCAAAACTTGAATGAGAAGTCGACTCTCTCTTGCGAGGAGGAAGCTGAATGAGCTTGGGTTTGGTCTTGCCCCAGTTTCTTCCTTATCAATCTCCATCAGGTTGTGATGGGGAGAGCTGTCAGCAGTGGATTACCTGTGTTAAAACTCTAGAAAAGCACGTGCTATGGGAATAGAAAACAGAAAATGCATTGGTGTGGCGAGCAGGTGTTTGCCTTTGGGAATAGAAAACAGTAGTTCTGCTAGGAGAAAAGTGCATCATCAGAGCAAAAGAAATCACAAACATTATTCTGGTCACTAGTGGCATAATCCCTAGCTACTCTGGAAGCTGAGATCAGAGGATACAGTTTAGAGACACCCCAAGGATGAATGTCTGTGAGACTCAAATTTTCACTTCATGAACAAAAACGTGGAAGTTGTGCTGTAGTTCAAGTGGTAGAGCTCTAGCATTGAGCAAAAGTCTTAGACCCTGAGTTCAAGCTTCAGGACCACCACTCATCACTCATACACAAAAATAATATTTAAAAAGTCACAAAATTGTACTTTTGTTTACATTGAATACCATGTGGAATAAGATTGCTTTCGAAAAGGGGATGTTTAAAGCCGTAAAACTTGCACCAGTGAGGGCAAGTTAGATTTTTTATTGTGAAAATACTGTACAGAGGGGTCACAATTACATGAGCAAAGTAATGAGTATATTTCTTATCAAGCATTGTTGCCTCCTCCTTTCTTTCCTCTTCCCATCTCTTCCCATCCACCCCTCCAAAGTTGTAAAGTTCATTTTTTGACATAACAACTTGTACATCTCATTGTTGCAATGGGTCCACCTGTATCCCTATTTATACGGTTTGTTTTTACCTTTCCCTTCCACAAACTATACCAACATCAAATACGATGAAACCAGGGGTTATACCATGTTGAGGGACACACAAAGCAACAAAGAAATATCTTTTAAATATGTTAGAAACATATATCTATATATAAATTATATATACAATATATATACATTATATATTATATAATATATTTATATACATATTTTATATGCATTATATAATATAGTTGATTATTTATGATATGTTATACATAATATATTCAAATATATTATATATACTATATTAATATTTATATTTTAGTATATAATGTTAGTATATTTAATAACTTTTTAATGTAAAAATACTGTAGAGGGGTTACAGTTACATGAACAATCATTGTTGCCTCTTCCTTTTTTTGTCACATACCATCCCTTCCCTGTTGTTTCTAATGTACTATGTGATTTTTTTGTTTCTTTTGTATGTTCTTCCCCCATAGTATAACCTCTGTTGTCACTATATTTGATTCTGGTGCCCTGCATCTTGTATATACATTTTTCTAGTTTGGGGAGATGAGGGGAAATAACAAAATGCTGAACTCAGGATACAGGCTGATTCATTGTAACAATGAGATGTACAAGACATTATGTTGAAAAGGAACTTTAGCCATTCTAACTGGATGAATTGGTATCTCAATGTCGTTTTGATATGCATTTCTTTTATGGGTAGAGAGGTTTAGCATTTCTTCATGTGTTTATTGGACATTCTTATTTCCTCTTCAGAAAACTTTCTCTTTAAGTCTTTGTCCCACTTATTTATTGGGCAGTTGTTTCTTTGAGGATTTGTTGTTGGGGGATTTAATTTTTTGATTTCTAGGTATATTTTATATGAGACCCTTGTCCATTGTATGGCTAGTGAAGATATTCTCCCAATCCATGTGTTTTCTATTGATCTTGCTAGCTATGACCTTTGCCATGCAGAAGCTCTACCATTTTATGCAATTCCATTTGTCCAACCTTTCTTTGATTTGTTGTGTTTCTGAGTCTCTATTAAGAAAATTTCAGCCTGTGCCAAGGAGACCTAGGGTTTCTCCTATTCCATCCTGTTATGTTTTCAGAGTGTTTGCTTTTACCCCAAGGTCTTTGATCATTTGGAGTAGCTTCTGTTGGAGGTTGATTTATAAGGAGCTAGCTTTAGTTTCTACAAGTGATAAACCAATTTTGCCAGCACCATTTACTGATGAGTCTGTCTTTCTATTTTTTTAGGTCCCTTATTGAAGGGACCTATGGCTATAGGTCTGTGGGCTCATTTTTGGATTTTCAATTCTATTCCATTGGTCCTGAGGTCTCACCCCAGTTAGAATGGCTATAATCAAGAACTCTAATAACAATAGATGCTGGAGGGGATGTGGACAGAAGGGAACCCTACTGCATTGTTGGTGGCAGTGTACACTGTTCAACCACTTTGGAAAGCTGTGTGAAGTTTCCTCAAAAGACTCCACATAGAGCTCCCCAATGACCCAGCCATCCCACTTTTGGGCATTTTCCTGAATGATCACAAATAAGACCATAGTAAAGCTACCAGCACAACTATAAATATTGTAACATTATGTACCATAGCTAAGATATGGAACCAACCCAGATGCCCCTCAGTAGATGAATGTATCGAGAAAATGTCAATGCCTCCATCAGAAAGAATGGCATTGCCCTTTTGTTAGGAAGTGGAAAGATTTGGAAAAAAATTATATGAAGTGATGTAAGCCAGGCCAAAGTAACATAGGTACCATGGTTTCCCTTATTTGCAATAACTAGTATTAAAATAAAAACATATGAACAGTTAGCACTGTAATAAAAGCCATATTGTCTGAATTTCAAGGAAACTTTCTTTAGGAAATGACATCAGGGGTGACTAACATAACAGGTGTAGATCCATATGCTACAACTGAGTGTGTAGACCATCTGGAAGCTGCTGTTGTAAAGTATCTGATATTTCATTAATAATGAAGGAAAGCTAGCTAACAGTATTTATTAGGATGATTACTTGGAGAACAGTGGTGATCACCTGCTTACCTACTATCTGTACTGCATGGAGAAAGGTTTTTCATGCCCAGACCCATGTTTATAATCTTGGAGTTCTTCCATGAAAAGAAGCATGATTCCGTTGAGAAATTTTTTTGCACAGATTTTTTTGAGAGCTTTCCTCATCTGTAGTGAAGTCTCTGGCTCTCAGAAAATTGGCCTATGCTAATTTTATTATAGATCCTGTCAATACACTTGGAGCTAATTTCTCCCAGAATATAAACACTGACCATTTTGATCCTTATCCAAAATTTTTGGCTTTAACTTTCCTAAAATGAAAAGCAACAGAAGGAAAAAGAAACCACCACCAACCCAACAACAATTCCTCAAAGACCCTATTTGAAGATCACATTAAATATCTATGTAACTTCATTCAAAATTATTATCTCACTATCTCAAGGCAAATTTCGAAAAGGAAGTAAAACAATGTCTGTATTTCATATATTCACTATCCTCAACAACAATAATAACCTTTTGTAATAATGACCTTGGAGATACTCTGAAAGTTCATTTATGAGTGTAGCATGCATGCTGAATATGGTAGGTTTTCGCAAAATAGGGTGAGTCAAGAAAGTTGCATACAAATAGACAATGTGATATACCTCTGAAACAGTAATCAAACACAAAAACTACAAAAAATGGACCATGTCTTAATAATCACAGGACTCAATAAATGAAAGAGGCATGAGCAGAAGTGGAATATCCCTAAATTATATCTAAATTTTATTGCTAGTGCCTTTTCTATATATCTGGGTGACTTCATTCATACATTCTGGAATTCTAACATTATCAGAGGCCTATTATGATACAATTGGAGAATCTTAGATAAAATCTCCAGGAATCATACTTATTATGGATGTCAAGTGCATGATAATTTTTAGAATAGAAAATGTACCTGTCATATGAAAAGAATAACAGTATAATACATGGAAATAAAATGTCATGGGAATAAGAAGCAGCTCATATTTATTGTAATTTATTTTGTTGACCATATGATAAACAAAGCTAGTTAACTTATTCTATTTTCTGAAAATTCCAGGGAGAGCTCATAGGACAGACAAAATTATAGAAAGTCTTTCATTCCACTTATTTGAATTAAATTTGTCCATAATATTTTACCTTAAAATTCAAGGTCTTCTTAAAAAGAATTGCTTTCATTTAATTGAAATGATATATTTTCAAAACATACCTTTTCTCATTAAAGTGTAGGAAGACCATGATGTATACTCTCTTGAAATCACATATTATTCAAAAATGACTGTATGGAAATCGAAATATAGATGAAATAGGGATCTCTTGGAAGATAAAAAAATTAGATGGAACTTTTACAACTTTTTCAGACATAGGATTTGAATAATAGAATAGTTTTATGTAAGTTTTTGTTAATCATATGCATATCACAATATAACATATAAATATAGAATAAGCATTCTATATATAATGTTAGTGTAGTTTATAGAATTAGCATTTTATTCTATATTTATATATAGCTATTCTATATTCTATATTTATATATTATATATTATATAAAATTATATTACAATATATTATGCTATAATTATTTTATAATATGTTACAATTTCAATTCTATATATATATTCTATAGTCTATATTTATATACATAGCAGTTATTCATATATATGAACTTTTACATGAGTTTTTATTGATCATGTATAATATATTCTATTCTATATTCTATCTTCTATACTGTAGTATAGTTTTCTGTACACAAGGAGAAATGGATATATGTGTGAATATATTATACGTAGATATATAAATATACAAACAAATGTGTATATACATTCATTCTCTGGTACTGGCACTCACACGGCCCATTAGCTTCTTTGCTCAAGGGGCTGGTACTCTATCTCTTAGCCACACTTGCACTTGTTAACTAAGGATAGTTTTGTGACATTTCCCATCTGAGCTAGCTTTGAACTGCTATCCTCAGAATGCAGCCTCCTGAGTAGCTAAGATTACAGGTGTGAGAGAATAGTACCTTGCTTCACAAGGCATTAATTTATAGATATATTATTAATTTATAGATTTTTATTAATTTATAGAATACTATTTTAAGAGAAATTATATAATCATTGATGAAAGCATAAGATTGTATTTATTGACAGCATCAGAATGCTTATAATTCCTTTTTTCCCAAGGAAAATTAATTATTTTACTGACTTACTCATTAGAGAAGATTTTTAATATTTGCATATTACTAATTTTCTGCATTCTACTTTCATATCTTATCTCTGCATGCTAAAATGTTAATTCATCCTTTTATAAGATGGTCTTTTGTTATTTCTCTTCTAGCTGAATTCTCTTCTCTGATAGGTTTTAATCCTTCAAGAGCAATCTTTTTCCATCTTTATATTCATTTTTCATAATCTCATAGCTCAATATACCTGAAATGAACCTTCTGTCATGTCATGTTCTTGCTCAAATGTTTAGCGGTTTCCTATTATCTACAGGATAAATTGCACTTCCAGACTGATATTCAAATTTCTCACTAATGAAGACTGATCTTTCCAGAATCCTTCAATTGTAAAATATAATATCAACTGATGCTGAAATCTTTAGTCACTTCCATAGAAGATATTTAAGTCTTCCATTTTCAAATACTCACAGTGAATATCATTTTCTAATTAGTCAATATAAATCCAAAACTCATTTCAGGAACAATTCAGATTTCTTTTCTTGGTAGAACACAGTAAAGCCTTTTTTTACATTTCTCATACATTAATATAGTATAGTCTCATATAGTCTAGAGTAATTAATTCTCTTGAATTTCGATCAGGTAATTTAAAACAAATCTTACTTGAGCTATTTCTTTCCATTGTCATTTTAAATAATATTAGTTTTATAAAATTCACAATACCCACAGATGCCACAAATACATTAGCTATTAATACTTTCAAAAATACCTAAATATCTATACTATATTGTGAGACAGTGTAACCAACAAGTCCCTTTACTGCAGAGAACTACACACACACACACCCACATACTATAAGTCATAAAAGGAGGCATCTATATAGCATTACTGACTTAGAAGTAATGAATCAATATTTATCATTTTTTACGAAATAGCTTCAATAGTATCATGTCCCATTGTGCAGTAAGCAAGATTATTCCCATCACTCACTGAAATTCCACCTGTAATTACCAATGGAACAATTTCCTCTTCTTAATCTCATGTTTATTTCTAGAAAAATAAAGAAATAGATGTTTTTGCTACCTCTGAGTCAAGTATCTTGGCCTATAATACTTGAACTTTTAATCCAACTGCAATATAGTTTCCTACTTATTTGATTATAGGAGAAAAGCAATAACATAGGAAATGAGAGGAAGAATGTAAATATAGCCAGGGCCTATTTCTGAACATGAGAGCCATATGAAATATAGTCTTGTTAAATTAGTCAAAGCATTATTGAAATTTTAATACCTATGCAATTTGTTTGATGTAAGAAATATTGTAAAATATTTCAATGAAAATATTAGTAAACTTAGGAAGGACAAATCAAATGAATGCACATAGTGAGGATAATAATTTATCAGATTTAAAGATTTAAAATCTAGTCTGTGTAGTTAAAAGTGTGGAAAAATAAAATCTGAGTAAAATAGGAGAAAGTTATATCACACAGCTGCTCAGTTTTTATAAGGGAGATGATTAGAATCAAAGAAATACTAAATTAAAAGATGAATGTAACCATCACAGAAATAATGGATAACTTCTATATAAAATAGAAAAGAGGATGAAATTGAACAAAAGAAAGTAGGATAATTGAAATAGAAGCATTAATTGAATTTATCCGATGACACACAAAGGGAAAGAGTTCAAAACCTTCAATTATTATGGAAAAATGATTAAAAAAGAGAGAGCCAGAAGGAATGAAAATGTCTCACAAACTTCAATGAAGACAATTGCAATAAAGTCTACCTTAAATATAGTTTCTTGAATTTTTCCCCTAAAACACAGGCCAAAAAGAAACCAGAATAAAAGGAACTTCTTAAACCTGCCAAGCTTAGGTAAGGAAAGAACATTTAGTAAGTTCTGCATTATATGTTTTGAAAAATAGTGATCTTCACTGGCGATCCAGCTGCATTTTCTCTTGTATTTACTAATTCCCTAAGAATTTAATTATGTGCATTTTGCTTAAGATAAAAAGGCTACCCATTTGCCACATAGGCTACTCTCCAAATTTCCAACATTTTTATTATTTCTTTCCCCTTTTCTTGATTTCCCCTTCTTCGTCCTTTACCTCCTCCTTCTCTCTTTCTCACCCTTCTTCTTACTCTTTGCTCTTCTACTCACTCCTCCTTTTGCTTCAGCTGTCATTGTTCTTTCTGTCCCAAATCAATCTGACAACCAACATGTTCTTCTTCTTGCCCTCTTTTTTCTTCTGCTCATCTTTGTCCTCGTCTTCTTCCCTTGTTTCTCTTGTGTCCCTTCCCCTCTTCTCTTCTCTTCTCTTCACTTCTCTCCTCTCTTCTCCTCTCCTTTCTTCTCCACTCCTTTCCTCTTCTCTTCTCCTCCCCTCTTCTCTTCTCCTCTCTTGTCTCTTCTCCTCTACTCGCCTATCTTCCTTTGTCTTCTCTTCTCTCTCTTCTCTTCTCTTCTCTGCTCTGCTCTTTTTCTCTATTTTGTCTCCTTAACAATAATCTGAATAAGATAAGCTCTTTAAGAATAATCTTGTCTCCTGTGTCCTAGATTTCTCTATTAATGGCATAATTTTAATATAACCAAAACCTATTTTAAATGTAACAGAAAAATAGCAGTACAGTAACCAAAGTCCTAAAGAATGCTTTCCACTTTTTACATTTCTTCTACAACCATATCATCCTAGAGTTAGTACTATTAACAAACTCTAATACATATCAAAAGCTCATTGTTTGGATGAGAATAACTAGCATTCAGTAAGAACACATTTAATCATGGGTACTTCGTAATAATTTTACAAATATTAATTTGTTTTACTCTTCATAGCAATCATAGATATTATTGTTATAATCAGGTTAAAGACAAGAAAATTTAATGAAAGATTAATTAATATAACTACAGATAATTAGCTTACACTATTAATCCAGGCTATGAGCATCATGAAAGCAGTACATCCTAAGATAAATTACATTGTCTTATAAAAATTAGTCAGAATCTGTAGGATATTTTACTATTTTGAGATGTAAAGATGCTTATTGTAAGATCTTCATAGGTGGATTTTGAAGATAATATCTCCATGACAAGAAACAGAAG
The DNA here is from genome assembly GCF_000151885.1 of Dipodomys ordii. Lineage (NCBI taxonomy): Eukaryota > Metazoa > Chordata > Mammalia > Rodentia > Heteromyidae > Dipodomys > Dipodomys ordii. The sequence goes on from NW_012285978.1 coordinate 21,627, forward strand.
CTGGGTGCTGGTGACTGGCAACTATAATTAAAGCTACTTGGGAAGCTGAGATCTAAGCACTATGCTTCAAAGTCAGCCCTGGCAGTGAAACTCTTATCTAATTAACCAATAAACTACTGAAATTGGGCTGTGATTCAAATACTAATACAGTGTCAGCCTCAAGTAAAAAAACCAAGCAAGATCCCAAAGCCCTGAGTTTAAGTCACAGTCCTCAAACATACATACATACATAAATTAATTTGTGTTATATATAGATATATATTATAGGGAATTGTGGCATTAAAGTCTCTTAACATGCAATTTAAGCACTAATTTTGCAAAATAAAATGAGCATGAAATTTCAACATTAAGAGTATATGTTTATTTGAATTAGGGAAGGGAAGGGGAACAGCAAAATGGTGAGACAAAGGACAAAGGGTGAACCATTGCAGCATTGATATTCATAAGACAATATGTTGAAAATGTTTTACCACTTAGTGCGGAGCACTGGAGGCGGGGATGGGCAAAAACTGAGGGAGGGGAAACAATGTTTTACAAGAAATATACTCACTACCTGACCTATACAACTATAATCCTTCTGTCCATCACCTTTAAAATTAAATTAAATTAAAAAAGAATTAAAGAATGAAGCTATAATTTGTATTAAGTAAAATACTCATTTTGAGTATTCACTAGGAATACAATGGAATACAAGCAGAAGACTTTAGTGTTCTCTGCTTTTATGTATAATCAATGTATTACTCAGTTTATATAGTTTCACAATTTAGGAGAGCTCTTAAATTTCTTAACATTTAAAAATCAGAAAATTATGTAAGCAGTGTATTTTTCACTGAAGAGTCATATTTAATATTGAAAGTTAATTAAATTTGCTGTTCCAAACTATTAAGCATACTATCAATAATATTCTTAGAAATCTATTTAATTTGGTTCCCAGAACATAATAGTGATAGCCTACAAAATGGAGAAAATAGGCTGAGTCCTCACTGAAGCCAGAAGAGCAGAGATCTGTCACTGGTATCTGTATTTTTACTTCAAAATATTGCCTTAAAGAGGGAAAATCAAGTTTATAGACTATTGAATGTTATTGATCGCCAATAAATATTATCAGGCCATCAAAAAGAGAAAAAAACTATTCATTTCAAACATTGTGCTTAATTCTTAAAACTATAGCTCGGATACTACAGTAAGAAAATACACTACAATTTTTTCAAACTTTTAATGCTGAAGAGTATAGATGTTTGTAGCATGTAAATAAATATACAGGGATATTGTAATTCGTTTACATTTCTACGTTTCCTAACACTGAAATTATTTGTGTTTAAAATATTTAGTTGGATGCTGATAATTAATGATTGTCTCCTAGCCATTTAGAAGACTGAGATCTAAGGATCCCAGTTCAAAGCCAGCCTGGGGAGACAATTGAGAGACTCCAATTAACTAGTAAAATAATAGAAGTCGTGGTGTGGTTCAAGTTGTAGAGCACCAACCTTGAGTGGAAAATGCTAAGTAAGACTGTAAGCTACTGAGTTCAAAACCCAGTACTGACAAAATAAAGAAAAGGAAATATTCACAAACCTGGAAAAATTGAGAAAATGGTGTATATTCCTATGTTTCTTTTATAAGTCATAATTCAGTCCCTACTCACATAGATAAATTTCAGGGTAGAGTTTTTATTTGGCATTCTGAAATGCATGATCATATTGCTTGTTTGTTCCTTGAGACTGTTCCTTAAATTTATTAAAATGTTTAAAATTAGAGTATTTTCTTGAATGCAGGGCTGGGCAATGTCCTTGAGCTTCTTATGCTCAAGTCTAGCACTCTACCACTTGAGCCACAGCTCCACTTCTGGCTTTTTCTGTTTATGTGGTACTGAGGAATTGAACCCAGGTCTTCATGCATGCTAGGCAAGTACTCTACCACTAAGCCACGTTCCCAGCCCTTGTACATCTTTTAGAATGAGAATAAAAGTAAAATTGTTTGAATAGATTCTAGAAAATCATGGTTCCTAGAATCTTAATCATGAATGCCATTTTTTGCCACACCACTATTTTCTTTAAAATTCACAAAGAATTTGTATTACTTATCTTCACTTTATATATATATATATATATAGTATATATATATATATATATACATATATCTGTACTTTTATACATATGTATATTCACATATATATGTAGGTTATGTAGATTTTAACATATGAACTCAGGGACTCATGCTTACAAGGCATGCAATATAACACTTGACCTTACTTGGCTCTTTCTTTATTTTCCAAATTAAGTACCATTTTGGGTGCCTAGGGCTGCTGAGCCTACAGCTCTTACCATAACGGAAATCACAGGTGCATGTTACATTGTACAGATGTTCGGGGTAACAGGTCCTCTCTAATTGCACCAGCTGGCTTCAAACTTCTTACAGTCTTCTCTTCATAAGTAACTGGGATAGCAGGCAAGAACCACCACAGATGGCCCTGTATAAAAATTATGATATCTCCATCTTCACATTAGTGTTTCTTATCTGATTTATTTATTTATTTATATACTTCATTCTCCATTTTTGGTGCTAGCTTTCCTCCAGAGACCGAGATCAGAGGATCATGGTAGGAAGCCAGCCTAAGATGAAATGCCTGTAAAATATCATTTCAAATTAACTAGTAAAAAGCTGATTTAGAGGGATGCCTGAGGTGTTAGAGCATTAGTTGTGGGCAAGAAAGCCTAGCAACAACAGGAGGCAGTGGCACACAGACACAGACCCCCGCCCCCCCCCCACACACACGGGTTGAATGAAATTTCGGGCTATATAGCAACACAATGTCAGAAAGAATAAAAATTTTCTTGATCGATTCATCTACTGAGGGGATCAAGAAAATGTACACAATGGAAGTCTATGCCTCTATCAGAAAGAATGACATTACCCCATTTGATAGGAAATAGAAAGACTTGGAAAAAATTATATTAAGTGAAGTAAGCCAGGCCCAAAGAAACAGAGGTCCCATAGTTTTCCTTATTTGCAATAACACATAAGTATATGCTGGGACAAGCAGAAAAGGTCAGATAAGATGATGTTAAGCAAAATGAACCCCAAGATAAGGACATAAGTATTTTTTGTTTTCTTCCTTGCTATTGTTTCTAACATATTTAAAAGATATTTCTTTGTTGCTTTGTATGTCCCTCTCCCACAGTATAACACCTGTTTTCACTGTATTTGATGTTGGTATAGTTTGTGGAGGGGAAGGGAAAAAACAAATTGTTTAAATAGGGATACAAGTGAACCATTGCAACAACGATATGTACAAGACAGAAAAATGAACTTTACAATTTACGCAGGGGTGGAGGGGTGGAGGGGTAGAGGAGTGGGGGGGGTAGAGAGGTGAGCTGAGGGGTGTAGCCCTGGAGATGGGAGGGAAGGGATGGTAGGGGAAAAACAAAGGAGGAGGCAACAATGCTTGTTAGGAAATGTACTCATTACCTTGCTCATGTAACTGTAACCCCTCTGTAGAATATTTTCACAATAAAAATCTTAATTCAAAAAAGAAAGAAAAAAATTTGCTGTTAGTGTAAAGTGTTTTTCAAGCATTCTTAATACTAGTAAACATGTTTTCTCTTTTTCACATTTTCACATTCAAAATTCGTGACGAAGGAATGGAGGCTTCAAAGGAAAAAATATATCATGACCATCAAATCAAAACAAAGTAACTGCATCTTCTTAAATGTATCCTGGATAGAATATTAGTAAATATAAGACATGAGACCAACATGAAAGCACATCACACACTTAGGAATTTGTAGTGACCTCATTCAAAATAATAGACACAAAGAAAACAATGATATTAGAAAAAATCATGATTTTGTAATTCATCTTCCATTTTAAAAGCTATATTAAAAATAAATAAAAATAAGAAAGCCAACATGTAGTCCATTTGGAAAACACCAGATGTCAATTCATTCATAAAAATAAAAAGGGGAGGGATTATTTCTCCTAATGTAGAACTATGTATTACAGCCACATACAAATAATATGTACTCATAAAGTGTATTCTCTTCCAAAATTGATTTGAAGTTGACCCTTAGGGAAGAAAATTGAATAAGATTGGGAAAGCAGATATATTTGTCTTGATACATTTAAATAAAAATGTTCATGTGAGAGGTGCTAAAACTTAAGACAACTTAGGAGAATCTTACAAGTAAAGTATAAAATTTCTAAACATTTAATAAATATTAAAAATTAAATACTATGTCTTATTCCAAATAGACATATTTAATTCAATTGAAATGGGTTTAATGAAAAATTATTTTGCAAATAGAAGTTATTTGGAAAATTATTTAGGTAGGAATTATAATCTATAAAAGTATATTTCTGGAGATTGAGAAGGAAATCTAAGTAGTGTATAAAATATAATTTGCAAAGGAGAAAAATAAACAGAAATTAGTGAAGAAAATGCATATAATGATCCCATTAGACTTTATACATGTTCTACAAATTTTTTAGGAAAATGATTAAATATAATATTAGAAGCTTTTCTTTCCCAGCTGTCTAAAGAAATATTTGGCTAATAAATAGAAATGATGGTAAATTCAGTATAGTCTTGTTTATGGTCCTTTGGGTAAATAAATGCCCAGGAGGGGGATTGCTGGGTAATAGGGGAATTGTAAAGATACTGTACAGAGGGATTGTAGGTACATGAGTAAGGTAATAAGTACATTTCCTCTTGAGCATTGTTACTCCCTCATCTTGTATATGTTTAGCTTTTTGAGGAACCTCTATACTGCTTTCCAGAGTAGTTGAACAACTTTACACTCCCAAAAACAGTGTAGTAGCATTAAATTGGCCACATCCCCACCAGCATTACATGTTCATTGCAGCGTTTTTTTTATCATAGCTAAGGTATGGAACCAACCCAGATACCCTCAAGAGAGGAATGAATCAGCAAGATGTACAAATACATACAATGGAGTTCTATGCTTCCATCAGAGACAATGCTATTGCCCCATTTGTAAGGAAATGGAAAAGCCTAGAAAATTTACCTTAAGCAAAGCAAGCTAGGCCCAAAGAAATACAGGCTACATAATTTCCCTCTTTTTTAATAACTAGAATATGTCTATGATATACTTAGCAGAGTATCACAACTGCTAAATGCATAGCATATCAAAATGGACTCCAAGAATTGGAAACAAGAGGTACTTACTATGTCCTGTATACAGTTATTTCTCTTTTTTTCTTTCTGTTTTAGTTTTTTGTACCCTTTGTATTGTATGTGAGCTTATCTGATCCATGGAAGAAAATAGGAATCACAGAAACAACAGGACATAACATGAACTAATGCAACAATGATACTCATTAGACACTATTTTGGAGATGAACTTTACTGCTTGGGCAGGGAGGGGAGTGAGGGATGGTAAGGGGAAGAAAATGAGGGAGGTGTAATAGTGTTTAAAAAGAAATGTACTCATTACCTTACTCATGCAACTATAACCCCCTTTTCCATCACCTTTATAATAAATTTAAAAAATAAACTATTGTTACAAAACATAGAAGTGAATTCTTTACAGAAATTCAAAATGAGTGAAACTGACTTAGATAAGCTAAGCAAAAAGTCCTCTCAAAGTATATAATAAATGAGATCAGTGTGCTTTAGATTCTATTATAGCAGAAAATCAGAAATTATGTTTCGTGGGGAAACAAGGAGGTCATATCACTGATGGAAAAAAATGACAGTATCCATCAAGGGAAAAAATAAGAGGTCAAAATTATGCCAAGGGAATGAGTGACAATGGGCTTAGAAATTTCAAGTAGGAAAAGGGTGTTTATATTTAGTCAAAACGCTGCTGAGGAGAAATAATGACAAAAAATACAACTGAGGTCTTTTATTTTTTTCCCTTTGTAAGTTTGGTTAAAATGAAAACAGAACAGAAAATCAAAAGAAGAGACTGAATAGGAAATGGTTCGAAGTAAATCTTTGAACACGAAAGAAGAAAAGGAAGGATGGTTCTTTAGTTAACCCATTATAGTATAATTGTCAACACAGATGAAACAGGTGAGAAAATTATTTACTTTGCTCTTAATTGAAGCTTACTGATTTTTGTTGGAACAAATAAAATCATTGGGGGTAGTTAAATAGTATAACACTGATGATCAGCAAAGGATTTAAGATATTTATTATTTGTCACAGATCACCGTATAAATAATACTACTCTTTTCTTTGAAATGTTTTATACTAATCTTAGGGAACTTGAATGTTGACAGATACATGAAATAAAATTCAATGCAGAGTCTGAAATCCTATTTTGATCATGCTGTAGGGCTAACAACACTAAAGATTACATTTCAAAATAAATAGCCTTTTTTACTACAATCTGGATAGATTTTACAATTTTCTGAGAGATAGAGTTGAGCCTTTGGCAAGTTTAAGCAGGTATAGTGTTTAAATTGTTGAATGATAATATACTATGGCTTGAAAGGAATTCCATTTCTATCTTTGCTTCATATTTAACTGTATAAAACATATATTAGATGAATTCAAAGCTTATGCCGATTTCTCTTAGCGAACCTGCAATAAATTTCCCTTTTATTAACATATTGAACCTTCCAAACCCTTTCTTACGCTCCTGTTCAGGAGCATATGTAAGCATATGTAAGCAAAAATTTTATGAGAACAGCATTTACTCCAGAATGTACAACGTAAACACAGACAACATAGAATTTCTGATTTAGTGAACATATGCAAAAATCAAATGAACAGATTAACTTAAAAATATTTTAATTTCACTTAATTCATAGTCACTGGTCTTTGTAAAAGTCATAATGACACTATAGAAATTTGATTAAAAGTAATATATAATTTTCTTTCAAGTGAAATTTTATCAATATTGAGTGGCAGTTTTAATACTGTAGGCATCTCAAATAATTCTCTTTAAAAACATTTCAATCAAGTTCAGAGTAATAGGAAAGTCAAAATGGTAATACTGACAGGAGTCACACTGAAAATGATCTTCTAGTTCCTTGAAAGGGCTTATGTAAGTTTTTCCTTAAAAAATCCCAGTGAAATACTTTTCCCTCTCAGACAAATATCCCTAGCAACCTTCCATCTGTAGTTGAAAAAGGGAAGTGTAGAATGATTATACTGGGATTAAAAATTGGAGTTCATCTCAAATATTGTATTATATATTTCCAATTAATTATTTTACCAAATCACAAAGGAAAGACATTCACAGTCTTGAGTCTTAACACATAAATAAAATGAAGATTGGGGAAAATACAACATTGATACTCTCAAGTCAAAGTTTCCATTATTAAAATATAAATACAAACTGGGTGAGAATTTTTTTTATTTTTTTATTGTGAAAATACTGTACAGAGGAGTTACAATTACATGGGCAAGATAATGAGTACACTTTTTATCCAGCATTGTAGCCTCCTCCGTTGTTTCCCCTTCCCATCCCTTCCCATCCTCCCTGCGTGAGAAATATTTTTAATTGAAAACACTATCTCTTGATTAAATTGTTCCAATAGTCTCATTATTCCTCAGATAATTCTTAATTATCACATTTCTTCTTAATTTCTAATTTCTTTCAGGTTTTAAAATCAGGATTGCCGACATGGCTCATTAATGCTATTTAATAGTACGTGATTATGTAACTAAAACTTTAGTATTTTTATATATTTTATTTTAGTGTTGATGGAAGCAATGTTTCAATACAAAATGAAATACTGAATGCATTAAGATGATAGGAAAGGGGCTGGGAAGGTGGCTCAGTGGTAGAGCACTTGCCTTGCATGCCAGAGGCCCTGGGTTCGATTCCTCAGCAGCACATAAGCAAAAAAAAAAAAGAAGAAGAAGAAGAAGAAAAAAAGTGGCGCTGTGGCTCAAGTGGTAGAGCGCTAGCCTTGAGCTGAATTGCTGATGGACAGCACCCAGGCCCAGAGTTCAGGCCCCACGACCGGACCAAAAAATAAATAAATAAATAAAATGAATTAAAAAAAAAGAAATAAAAAAAGAAAATATCACTTAAAAAAGATGATAGGAAAAAATTAACTGACAAAATTGTAAAATAATATCAACTTAAAATGAACTAGAAAAAAGACAAATATGGAAACTGATTGATTCAAAAAATAATATCAACTACCTAAATCATGAAATATTATATGTGTGTGTGTGTGTGTGTGTGTGTGTGTGTGTACCAAAGACATTTGAAATAAGCTAACATTAAACTATAACTACTTTCCCTTAGAAAGTCAATATGTGTAGTGGAGAACATGTAACTAGTAAGGTCTTTTAGGAAGGCAATTTGCAAGTGTTTCTCAGTATGTAAAAAATAAATCTATTCCAAAACAGACAAAATAGACAAATTCCATGAGAAATTATTTTTCTTAGTTTCATCAATTAACAAGAGTATTTCCTTTAGATGTACATATGATAAGATAGAAGTTAAGGGACCTTTAGTCTATCTGGATTCTACTGGATTTCAAACAAAATCCCACTTTTTAAAAGTAAACTTCAAATATAGGTCTAATACATTCTTAAATCCATTACTTTTTAAAAGATATTTAAAAATCATCATTTGGCTTTTCTTTTTTTAATTTTATTTTATTGTAAAGATGCTGTACAGAGGGGTTACAGTTACATGAGTAATGCAGTGAGTACATTACCAGATGCTTCTCAGTAAATGAGTGGATCAAGAAAATGTGGACCAAGAAAATGGATTTCTGTGCTTCCATCAGAAAGAACAACACCACCCCATTTGTTAGGAAATGGAAAGACTTGAAAAAAATCATATTAAGTGAAGTCACCCAGTCCCAAAGAAATTAAAGTCCCATGGTTTCCCTTATTTGCAGTAATTAGTAGCATATAAGATAATCTTATCAGATGAGCTGAAAAGCTCAAAAGCGTGTACATATGACCATATATGATGATGTTAAGTTAAATGAACCCCAAGATATGGACACAAGAGGTCTGTCTTTATTACTATTGTTTTAAATGTGCCATGTGATTTTAAATCCAATACTTTTAATTTAGTATAGTTTTCTTCCCATTTCTTTTGCCCTATTTGGCTATATCTATATGCTTTTACTCAAGAGAATTTGAAAATAACTAATTCTAACCTAAAGCCAGTGCCATACAGATGGTGGAACAGCTTGCATTTGAAACACAACTTAATTTATTTAAATATTGAAATGTGAAATAATAGATGACTGGACAATACAAAAAACCCTGAGAACATAATTAAATGTTCCAGTCAGTGCTTAGCTAGATCATGTCATTTAATCAAGTAACGTTTATTATGTATAAAGAAAATGGAAAAATTTATTCTAAGTTTTGTGGAAAATAAATTAAAGTCTTAAAATTTTTAAATCCATCTCACCCATGTATTTTTTTATGTTATATTAGATGTTACTGAAAAATTGTAAAGGGGTAACATCGATCAAGATGCATTGTGGTCATAAATTGGAGTGCTGAATTGAAATGCCTTTGAACAAGTACTTAAGGATAATTAACATATTACCAAAAAGAAAATTTATGAAAGCTCAGATTTATTTAATAGAAACATTTGATGAGAGACAATGTGTTGTTGTTACATTCTTTACATATGTAGAAAACTAGTTGCATTGTGACTTAACTAAGTTAGGTTGAGTTGAATTTATACATGGTGCAAAACTTGCAAAAATAGAAATCATTTTTGAATGTCAAACGGTCTTTCATTTCTTCACCTTGAGATTCATGTCTCTCTTCTTTCTATATTTTCCAAGTCTGCCTGTTCTCTGGGCCCCTTGCAGTGCAGCCAGACATTGAAGCCATCAGTGGGAATATGCCTGCTCTCTTCCTGTTTGACCTTCTTCCCTTGATGTGTCAGCTTCTTTGTGCGCTACCTCCTTGTCAAGCCATTTTTTATTCTTCAAAACTTTAGACATAGTTTTTAAATAAATGCTGCAGATCTCAGGGCACTTGATGAATTTTTCACAAGTTAATCACACTTAAACAGCATAAACATTGCTGCTTATGTGTTTAACATTTAAAGACAAACATATATTGACTCTAATGCAAACAATTAGATGCAAAGGATAGGTTAGAGAAAACTGCTAAGTGATTCTCTTTGAATCAGTTTAATGAGTAGATTCCAGAAACTAGGTGAAAAATCCATTTAGCATTTGTAAGCATAAAAATAGATTATATATTGGAGTCTTTCAGTCGGAAGAGAATAAAGCAAATTAAGCATATTTTATTTAATAGATTATTACATAAAGATAAAAATTTAAAATTCAATATCCAACAGTTGTGCAGCTTTAACACTTCTTTGGGAAAAATTGTATGTCTTGCTTGTATTTAAGTCTCATTAAAAGGAGATACTTTGTCAGGGAAGTAATATGAACCTTGGCACTTATCACAAGGGAAAAAATGACCATTAGTTACATCTTATACAACCTGAAGCATGGAGTAATGTTGAAGAAACGCAGTCTGTTGAGTTTTAGAGCTTAAAGCATTTTCTCAAAGTCTCTATAAGTTATAATAGAAACTAACCAATCAATGAGAAGATATTTATGTTAAAATATTCTCAAAAGATTATTAAGACTGTTACTGAGGGAAATTAAATACACACAAACTGATTAGTCCAGCCTAGGATTCAAAAGAAAATTATTCAAGGTACACCACAATAATCCATCCTTAACCAAGCCTAGTAAAGGTTAGAGAAAAGAGAATTTAAAGAAAATTTAAGTAATGTACACTTCTATAAGCTATTGTTAAAGTCAACTCAAGTTAATATTTTTTTCTTCCCCTAGTAGTAACAGATAGAAAGGGCAGACATGTATTACGAACAAAGAACTATTTTTTTTTCATTTTTACATATAGTCACCATTACATGTTTAAGTCCATTATGTCAGAAGATTTAGGATTTTGAAATGTATATCAAAATAGTAACAAAGATAACCAAAGCTCTGAAAATTCACTTAACTTAAAACCATTAGAGATCTGGACTGGCTTTACTGTTTGTTGTAATTATTATTGCAATGAATTCAAGTTCCTTGAGTGTTTTGTTACTCTTGGGTTTTATTAAATACCACTCTTACAACTATTTTGCTGTCTTGTAGTGGTGAGAGAAAATATTCTCTAAATGATATTTAATTTTTTACCTTGTCATTGGCAGTATCGATGGCTTCTATGTGGTATCTTCATAGGTTTGTCCTCTTTTAAATAAGTGGAAAAAGCTATGAGAGATGGAATTGGCTTAATTATTAGAGTGGAAGGATTTTGGAAGAAATTTTTCCCCCGGGAAATGAGCTTTTATATGAAGAATTAAAGTATATTTCAAAATATTTGCTCTTAACCTTATTATGGAAAAATGATGAAGGAAGATTTCTTCAATTTTCTTTGAGTATTCAAGGAGGAAAAAAGTGTGTGTGTGTGTGTGTGTGTGTGTGTGTGTGTGTGTGTACACACAAAAGTGTATAGCCCTTTACAAGACTAATTCCAATTAACTCCTTATTTTCATGTTGCTTCAGATTCCATTTATAGCAATTTGTCAGTTGCCCTTCAAGTATTTATACCAGTTGATGGGTCGACTAATATCAACTATATCTTAGGAGATTAATTCTATTGTAACTGCTTTATTTTACTTTCAAGGTGCTTATGACATAATAACACATGATTTACTATGTTAATATAAAAAATTTACTATCATGGAACATTTAGAAAAGATTTGCCTTGCTACTTATTTGTTTACTTCATTTACATATTCCTTGTGTTTATGCCAGGACCTTAATTCCAGATCTCTCTTTCTTTCCTTGGCTTAATGACTCAAGAATGAAATGAAACATGTCTTCAGTCAATATTTTGTTGATTCATGAGAAAAAGAGTCGTGGGGACTTTTCTCGTCAGTCTGGATTTTAGTCTATAGTCTTCAAGATCTCAGTCTCTTAAGTATCTAAGATTATAGGTGTGAGTGAAAATCACCCAGCTAACGTTCACATGTTTAAGAAATATTTATCATTTGAGTTTTGTTGGTGAATAATGTGTTAAAACTCCTTTTATTAGTGAATGCCAGAGAGAAATGAATTTTGGCTTTCATTGCTGTCCTGTATGTAATGAAGTATTAGTACACAGCCATATTTCCCTTTTTATTACATTAGCCTGAGTTCATCTCATAGTTGTTTTCTAACTCCATACAGATAGATAAATAGATACATAGATACATAGATGATAGATTTTTTTCTTCTGAAACTTTGCTATAGTTAGTTTTTGTTAGTGTTGCTGTTATGTATTTTAAATTAATGATTGCAGAAGATATGTTTGTAGATGAATGATTTTATTTCTCTTTAGAGAATAATGAAGGGCACTGACACTTATTAGTCCTAATATAATCAGTTTCAGCTCTCATATTTTATACTACATTTTAGAGAGAATTCTTGAGCAATTACGGTATAGTTTCAAAGTTTTATATTGAAGTAGATGTATAAATATTTCTCTAATGAATGGTTTGTATCATATACCGGTATATGTAAACCCTACATGATATCTTCCACTGTACTTTTCTCAAATGGGTGTTTGTTATGGGAATTGGACTGATTCTAGACAAGAAGTCCCATGATAGTCTGTGTTTAGTCTGGAGAATCAGGAAAGCAGGTATGCAATTCAAATTGAGATCAAAAGTTTGAGTAATGAGAGACTGTTGAATCCTTGCCTAAGTGAAATCTTTCATAGTCATAAACACTAATGCCTGGGAAAGTCGCTCAGTGGTAGAGTGCTTGCCTTGCATGCCTGAGGCTCTGGGTTTGATTCCTCAACACCACATAAGCAAAAAGAAAAAAGCCGAAAGTGGCACTGTGGCTCAAGTGGTAGAAAGCTAGCCTTGAGCTGAAGAGTTGAGGACAGTGCCCAGGCCCAGAGTTCAGGCACCACGACCGGAACCCCCCCTCCAAAATGAAATAAACAGTAATGCCTGAGAACAGAGAAAGCAAATATCCCTGCTCTCAAAGACAGAGATATGGCTTCCTCTGCCTTTCTTCAATCTACACTTTCAGCAGGTCACATACACTCCCTTTTGGTAAAAGTGACTTTTTCAGACCACCAAATGAAAAGAAATTTTTCAGAATAACTCTCACAGACTCATACAGAAAAGTAACTGTTTAATAATGTTGTCAAATATAATTAACTATGAGAAAATATTTTGAAATATAATGGTGAAAAATCACCTTATAAACATGTTAGAAACAATCACAAAAAAAACCACTTGAGTCCTCATCTTGGGGTTTATTTTGCCTAATATTAACTTATCTGATCGTTTCTGCTTGTCTCAGACATATACTAGTTATGGCAAATAAGGGAAACCATGGGACCTGGCTTATTTCACTTCATATAATTGTTTCCAAGTCTTTCCATTTCCTAACAAATGGGTAATGCCATTTTTTCTGATGGAGGCATACAATTCCATTGTGTATATATACCACATTATCTTGATCCATTCATCTACTGAGGGGCATCTGTGTTGGTTCCATATCTTAGCTATGGTAAATAATGTTGCAATAAACATAGTTGTGCTGGTAGCTTTAGTATGATCTTGTTTGTGATCGTTTGGGTAAATGCCCAAAAGTGGGAGTGCTGGGTCATAGGGGAACTCTATGTGGAGTCTTTTTTTTGGGGGGGGGGTCCGGTCATGGGGCCTGAACTCTGGACCTGGCACTGTCCCTCAGCTCTTCAGCTCAAGGCTTGCATTCTACAACTTGAGCCCCAGTGCCACTTCTGGCTTTTTTCTTTTTGCTTATGGGGTGCTGAGGAATCAAACCCAGGGCCTCATGCATGCAAGGAAAGTGCTCTACCACTGAGCCACCTATCTGGAGTTTTTTGAGGAACCTCCATACTGCTTTCCAAAGTTCTAGTTTTTTTTTTGGGGGTCCGGTCGTAGGGCCTGAACTCTGGACCTGGGCGCTGTCCCTCAGCTCTTCAGCTCAAGGCTAGCGCTCTACCACTTGAGCCACAGCGCCACTTCCGGCTTTTTTCTTTTTGCTTAGGTGGTGCTGAGGAATCGAACCCAGGGCCTCAGGCATGCAAGGCAAGCACTCTACCACTGAGCCAACTTCCCAGCCCCTTTCCAAAGTTCTTGAACAAGTTTACACTCCCACCACCAACGGAGTAAGGATTCTTTCTGTCCACATTCCCTCCAGCATCTGTTATTATTAGAGTTCTTGATTATACCCATTCTAACTGGGGTGAGGTGCTATCTCAGTGTTGTTTTGATTTGCATTTCTTTTATGGGTAGGGAGCTTGAGCATTTCTGCATGTGTCTATTGACCATTCTTCTTTCCTCTTCAGGGAAGTTTCTCTTTAAATCTGTAGCCCACTTATTTATTGGGCAGTTGTTTCTTTGAGGATTTGTTGTTGGGGGATTTAATTTTTGGAGTTCCATATATATTTTAGATATGAGACCCTTGTCTGTTGTATGGCAAGTGAAGATCTTCTCATCATCCATGGGCTTTGTATTGATCTTGCTAGCTATGTCCTTTGCCAAGCAGAAGCTCTGCAATTAAGCGACATAGACTGTCTTGTTGGTTAAAAAGCAAGATCCTTCTATCTGCTGCCTTCACGAGTCACACCTGGCCCATAAAACAAACACATTTTGATAGTGAAAGGCTGGAACAAAACCTACCAAGCAAATGCCCCCGTAAACAGGTGAGCGTTGTAATCCTAATATCAGATAAAATAGATTTCAAATTCAAATTAGTGAGAAGAGATAAAAAAAAAAGGTCGCTACATATTAATTAAGGGATCTCCCCTTCAGGAGGATATTACAATTCAAAATAAATATTTACCAAACAACAGAGTACCCAAATTTATCCAAGAAACAATACTTTTCCTCAGATCTCACATAGATCCAAAGACATTAATTATTGGGGAATTTAACACACCACTACCCCCACTAGATAGATCAAACTCTTTATTGTGATTAAGTGGTTACATAATTTCCCAAATTTCACAGTATTGTGGGATAGTGATGCCTAGTTAAAATTACAAACACAATCTAACTTTCATGGGCCAAACTGTCTATCGTGGTCTATAACATTTATGTGTTCTATGAGCTTTGACAATACAGTTATTTCTTCCACATTGGGTGATATGTACATTTTTTTTCATTTTGCATAGCATCAGCTAATCCCTCTTTTCCATTGTTCGCTCACTCCCATTGCTGCCATTGTGTTGCTTAGTTCATTTTGATCAATGTCCAGTGCAGCTGATGGGTCCCAGTGTTGTATGTTTTCCCTGATTCCATCTAGTTCTGTGTCCTTCTGGTTTCCCTCTGGTGTGCACATATATACCATATATGTGATCAGCAGCATGGGATTATTTAGTAATGATTCAACCAGGTGAGTGGAAGTTATTTGTTTCTTAAGTCTTATTAACTTTGTCATATCAACTTAGGATTTGGATTTAACATCTACTTATCAGCGAGACCATGTGCCGTTTGTCTCTTTGTTCTTGGCTTACCTCACTCAACATGATTTCTTCTAGTTCCATCCATTTCCTTGCAAATGCCATTATTTTGCCCTTTCTAATGGCTGCATAATATTCCATAGTGTATACATACCATAATTTTTGGATCCATTCATCTGTGGTGGGATATCTGGGTTGTTTCCATATCCTGCCTATTGTGCACAGTGCTGCAATAAAATGGAGGTACATTTGTCCTTGTATACTGGTTCCTGTTGTTCAGGATAGATGCCTATAAGTGGTATGGCTGGGTCATAGGGGAGGTCAATATTTAGTTTTCTGAGGATCCACCAGACTGCTTTCTAAAGTGGTTGGATAAGTATACATACCCATCAGCAGTGTAATACGGTTCCTCTTTCTCTGCAACCCCACCAGCATTTGTCATTGGCTGACTTTAGGATGTGGGCCTTTCTGACTGGTGTAAGGTGGAATCTCAGGGTTGTCTTTATTTGCATATCATTTACAATCAGGGATGGTGAACATTTCCTCATGTTTTTCTTTAAGAAACTAATCCCCCGAAACCTAACAAACCAATTACTAAATAGGCAAGGGAACTAAAGAGAAACTTCTCACAAGAAGAGACAAAAATGGAAAAGAAACACATGACGAAATGTTCAACATCCCTGTTTGTAAAGGAAATATAAAATTATTGACTATTTTTTTTGCAATACTGGAATTTGAACATAGAGTACTCAATAGGCTTACATGCTGAGCTGCTACTGCCACTTGAGCCATGCATCTATTTCTGCATTTTGCTTGTAGATTTGGCAAGTGAGTCCATGAAGTTTTCTATTTGAGCTGGCCTCAATCTTCAATCCTCTGGAACTCATGCTGATGTATAACTACAAATTCAGAGGTGAGCTTCAGGCACATGGCTAATGGTTCATGAAGTTTTCATGGCATGATTTTTATGCATAAAATTGTTGGTATGCATTCATGATTTTAAATCAATTCTATAAGTAACAATAAAATTATCATAAAAGAAACATCTGTTTATTAAACTTAATGAAAAATGACTGCATTTTCATTTAATGTATTTTCTTTGGATGGGTCAATTTCTATGTTTGTACACATTGTGGTGAAAGAGAGAACTATGCACTTATAGTCAATGTGTAATACCCTTAGAACTATGCACTTATAGTCAATGCTGATTTGCCAATGACTTTTCCTAGCTCACCATTTCATCCTGAATCATAGGAGAAAATAAAGTATGGAAATATCAGAAACCTCAGATCTATGCATTTCTTATGTCATACATACTTCAGAAAATTAGAAGTTAAACACAATGCTGAATAGAACAATATAATAGATATTTGTCAAAAATTAAGTAATCATATCAGATTATAATTCAAATATGCTTACATTTGTGGTAGTTCCAAATTTTATATCTCAAAAAGAATCAGGAACTTCCTTTCACTAAACCATAAAAGATACCTCTCACTTATTTCTTGTATCTACCACTTTTGATTGATACATATGTAGAAAAGGGAGAGGAAATTGCTACATAAAAACTTATTGATAACGTTGGAGCTTGATTGAAGGATCAAGAATAATAAGCAATGATTCCTGAATACCCAGTGTCCCTTAAAAATATTCTGGCTGTTACAAGTATCAATTTCATACCAGAAATCTAACTGCTTAAAGAAAATGATGAATATTTGAAAGCTCATTCTATATGCCTGGCCTCAAGAGTGATAATTTCACATTAATGCTATAGTGATTTGAAAACTGAAGATTCAGAAAGTTGTCATTCTAGATATCAGGTTTTTTAAAAATTTCATTTATAACAATTTTTACATCAAAAATCACTTAAGACTGTTGACTCCAATAATATACTGCCTTATCTTAGAAAAAATATGGGATGAAAAGTCATAGTAAACCTGCAGGATTCATAGAGGAAACATATACTTCAACTGCTGACAAATATATTTCCACACTGCATCATATAGTGTACTTTAAAAAGAATGATTTGTATTAATTTTTGGTATATAATCAATGAATGGTTGTTAATTATTGGAGATAATTACATTAACTATTTTTAGAGTGGTAAGACTTTTTCCCTATTTCATTATTTTTATAAAAGTGATGTTTTAAATAAAAGTGATGTTTTAAAAAGTGATTGTTTAAATAGGGATACAGGTGGACTTATTGCAACAATGAGATGTACAAGACTTTATGTCAAAAATGAAATTTACAACTTTGGCACGGGGATGGAGGTTGAGCGTGGAGGTGGGAAGGGATGGAAAGGGGAAACAAATGAGGAGGCAACAATGTTTGATAACAAATGTACTCATTACCTTGCTCATGTAATTATAACCCCTCTGTATGGTATTTTCACAATAAAATATTTTAAGAAAAGAATATGAAATATGTTCTACCATAACAGACAGAGTATTAGCATTGGAATTAAATGGCCTGTAGAGGTTCCAAATCAAAATGAGAAAGCTTTATAGAAAGATTCTGCCTAGTTGTGTCTTATTTCCGTACTGCAGCCATTTCTTCAAGGTTGTAGATCGATTATGTGACTTAAGCAGCACAGGCAACTTAAAGATTGCCTATCATCGATCATTGTTAAGTTTTCTTATCATAAATATTGTTGGTAAAGACTATGAGAGAGTCACTACAGAAAAACTGACACATGGCAATTTTAGAGAGATGTGAGTTATGCTAGAAGAAATTCTGAGGGACATTTTATTATCAGGAGACATCAAAATATGTATTCGAGGATTATAATAAAAAATACAGAAGAGGGGCATCAGTATTTTAATGAATATGCAAAAATGGTAAAACTAGTTGTCAACATTCAGGAGACTGAAATTAGACTGATATACCTTATCTAATAGAAAAACAACTCCAAACAAAAAAAAAGAATAGAAAGCCTTAAACCTTAAAACAATGTGAGGAAAATATGTTTGGTAAAAACACTGAAACATTTAGGCTTAGCCAATTATATTCTTAGTAGGACTACAATAGTCCACCAAGTAAAAATGAGATTGAATTTATGGGATTCCATCAATGTTTTGAAAGTTTCTACCCATCAAAAGAAACAATTGCCAGAATTAATAAATAACTTACAGAATGAGCGCAAATCTTTTTAAACTTTAAATGGATAAGAATACTGTAATGAATATACAAGCAGGTCAAAAATTAAACTACAAAGGAACAAATAATCTTATTAAAATTAGCATGTAAATTGAACAAATTTGTTTATTGTTTTTAGAATAACAAATAAATTCGTAATAAGTATATGAAAAAAAGGTTCAATGCCTTTAGATCTAAAGGGAATTCAAAGGAAAGATAATCTAATATTCTGTTTCAATTAGAATATTCTGCCAATCAGAATGGCAATCATCAAGAATCCAAACAACAAACATTGATGAAACTGTAAACTCCTACAACCACTGTGGAAACCAGAATTGAGTGCCTGATAATACTAAAATAGTATATGATTCCTTCTTTTTGAGCATGCATTTAAAGAAAATAAATCAATGTATATTGCATCTCTGTTTCCAGCTACTGACTAATAAGGGAAACATACTATGGATGGATAGCTAGCTAGCTAGCAAGCTAGCAAGCTAGATAGTTCGTATAAATACTACATAGATATACTATATGTATCTCTCTCTATATATGTATCATGTAATATTACTGAGTCTTAAAGGGAAAATTTGTAATAGTACTCAGCCATAAAGGAAAAAAAAATGAAATTATGCCATTTGCAGGAGATGGAGGACATCTTGCTGAGTGAAATGAGCTAAGCCCATAAAACCAGTTATTTACATGTTCTTGCTTATTTGTGTATTGCAGACATAACAGATGATGATGTTAATAACCTTAGTAGTAGTGACAGGATATGAATGTGAAAGGGGAACTATCTAGGAAATAATCAGCAAGAAGAGGATTGGTTTAAATAGGTGTACCAGGGGGGAAAGAGGATTGAAGGACCTTACATTATCTATCTATCTCTCTATCTCTCTATCTCTCTATCTATCTATCTATCTATCTCTATGTATCATATATCTCTCTATCGACATTCATCTCTCTAATATCATGAAACCAAATACTATTTGAAATGGGGAAAGATCACAGCAGGAATATGGTTCTTGTAGATTGGATGAATTTGTTCATAATAAACTCTGTGAATGTGTAAACTCACAACTAAATATCTCATATTAATAAAATATTTTAAATAAAAAATAAAAGGCAAAACTGGGTGCCGGTGGCTCACCTGTAAGCCTAGCTACTCAGGAGGCTGAGATCTGAGGATTGCGGTTTAAAGCCAGCCCAGGCAGGAAAGTTCGTGAGACTCTTATCTCCAATAAACCACTAGAAAATCAGAAGTGGTCCTGTGGCTCAAGCAGTAGAGCACTCGCCTTGAGCTGAAGAGCACAGGGATGGTGCCTAAGCCCAGAGTTCAGGCCCCACGACCGACAAAAAATAAATAGATAAATAAAATAAAAGGCCAAATCTTGTAGTTAAACATGTATTGTTAACTGCTTGTACCTTGCTTCTAATGTCTAAAGGCAAAGCTACATTAGACCTTCAAATCTGGTATAAAGAATATGTTGTAAATGAACTTTACAGCTTTGGAATGGGGGAGGGAGAAGTTGGAGAGTTGGAGAAGGAAGGGATGGTAGGATATAAA
>NW_012285979.1:0-1497 GCF_000151885.1 Dipodomys ordii
GGGTTAATGAAAAATTATTTTTGCAAATAGAAGTTATTTGGAAAATTATTTAGGTAGGAATTATAATCTATAAAAGTATAATTCTGAGATTGAGAAGGAAATCTAAGTAGTGTATAAAATATAATTTGCAAAGGAGAAAAATAAACAGAAATTAGTGAAGAAAATGCATATAATGATCCCATTAGACTTTATACATGTTCTACAAATTTTTTAGGAAAATGATTAAATATAATATTAGAAGCTTTTCTTTCCCAGCTGTCTAAAGAAATATTTGGCTAATAAATAGAAATGATGGTAAATTCAGTATAGTCTTGTTTATGGTCCATTGGGTAAATGCCCAGGAGTGGGATTGCTGGGTCATAGGGGAATTGTAAAGATACTGTACAGAGGGATTGTAGGTACATGAGTAAGGTAATAAGTACATTTCCTCTTGAGCATTGTTACTCCCTCATCTTGTATATGTTTAGCTTTTTGAGGAACCTCTATACTGCTTTCCAGAGTAGTTGAACAACTTTACACTCCCAAAAACAGTGTAGTAGCATTAGATTGGCCACATCCCCACCAGCATTACATGTTCATTGCAGCAGTTTTTTTTATCATAGCTAAGGTATGGAACCAACCCAGATACCCTCAGGAGAGGAATGAATCAGCAAGATGTATATATACATACAATGGAGTTCTATGCTTCCATCAGAGACAATGCTATTGCCCCATTTGTAAGGAAATGGAAAAGCCTAGAAAATTTACCTTAAGCAAAGCAAGCTAGGCCCAAAGAAATACAGGCTACATAATTTCTCTCTTTTTTAATAACTAGAATATGTCTATGATATACTTAGCAGAGTATCACAACTGCTAAATGCATAGCATATCAAAATGGACTCCAAGAATTGGAAACAAGAGGTACTTACTATGTCCTGTATGCAGTTATTTCTCTTTTTTTCTTTCTGTTTTAGTTTTTTGTACCCTTTGTATTGTATGTGAGCTTATCTGATCCATGGAAGAAAATAGGAATCACAGAAACAACAGGACATAACATGAACTAATGCAACAATGATACTCACTAGACACTATTTTGGAGATGAACTTTACTGCTTGGGCAGGGAGGGGAGTGAGGAGTGGTAAGGGGAAGAAAATGAGGGAGGTGTAACAGTGTTTAAAAAGAAATGTACTCATTACCTTACTCATGCAACTATAACCCTCTTGTCCATCACCTTTATAATAAATTTAAAAAATAAACTATTGTTACAAAACATAGAAGTGAATTCTTTACAGAAATTCAAAATGAATGAAACTGACTTAGATAAGCTAAGCAAAAAGTCCTCTCAAAGTATATAATAAATGAAATCAGTGTGCTTTAGATTCTATTATAACAGAAAATCAGAAATTATGTTTCGTGGGGAAACAAGGAGGTCATATCACTGAGAGAAATGACAGTATCATCAGGAAAAATAGAGTCAATATGCAGAATGATGCATGGGCTAGAATTCAGTAGGAAAA
>NW_012285980.1:0-2318 GCF_000151885.1 Dipodomys ordii
ACGTGAAGTTACTTGGTGACTACTGCCCAATCATCCCTACATCAGACAAGAAAACAGGGGAAAGCATGGAACATTCTAGATTGAAATATGTAAACCTTGCAAGCATAACTATTGCTGCCAGCATGAGGAAGAACTTTACCATCAACTTCAAAATGTTCCATGAGCATGAGTCTCTAAAGACACGTGCACGCGTGGAAGTGAACAGGCAGCTCCTTGCGTGACTTGGGCTCCTTTTTTAGTAATAATCTGGTAATTATTACAGAAACAAACTGAATTCTAGAAAGAAAAGGAGTTCACACCAAGATCATATACAATCCATAGCTAGAATTAACCCAAGGAGGCTAGTCTTGTTTTGTTTATCCATTTACTCCAAAAAAATATTTTTTTTGAGGGGAGAAGGCAAATCTCTTAGCAAGGTAATTTCTTTCACTATATTTTTTTTCTAAAATGTTTCCTAATTTCTTAGTGAAAAGGTCTTCATTTATTGTTATAGAATACAACTAATACTCAAAGTATATCTCAGTGATCTAATGCCCACAAGCAAGAGACTTGGACACGTATTTCTTTTTTTTTTTAATTTTATTTTATTTGTGAAGATACTGTACAGAGGGGTTATAATTACATGGGCAGGATAATGTGTACATTTCTTACCAAGCATTGCAGCCTCCTCCTTTTGTTTACCCTTCACATCCTTCCCAGCCTCTCCCCTCCCCCCCAATCCCAATCTTTCTCCTTCCCCCCTTCGCCCCCTACCCCCCCCCCCACACCAACGTTGTAAAGCTCATTTTGGACATGACAACTTGTACTTCTCATTGTTGCAACAGGTCCACCTGTATCTTTAAACAACTGGTTTTTCCCCATCTCCTCCTCAAGTTATACTGACATCAAATATAGTGAAAGCAGGGTTATACTGTGGGGGAGGGACATACAAAGCAACAAAGAGATAATCTTATAAATGCGTTAGAAACACATGCATGAAAGAAAAAACATTAAAATACATATCTAAGGGTTCATTTTCCTGACATCACATTATCTGACCTTTTCCGCTTGACTCATACATATACTAGATATTGCAAATAAGGGAAACCATGGGACCTATGTTTCTTTGGGCCTGGCTTACTTCACTTAATATAATTTTTTCCAAGTTTTTCCATTTCCTAACAAATGGGGCAATGTCATTCTTTCTGATGGAGGCATAGAATTCCATTGTGTATATATACCACATTTTCTTGATCCATTCATCTACTGAGGGGCATCTGGGTTGGTTCCATATCTTAGCTATGGTAAATAATGCTGCAATAAACATAGTTGTGCTGGTAGCTTTAGTGTGGTCTTGTTTGTAAGCATTTGGGTAAATGCCCAAAAGTGGGATTGCTGGGTCATAGGGGAGTTCTATGTGAAGTCTTTTGAGGAACCTCCATACTGCTTTCCAAAGTGGTTGAACAAGTTTACATTCCCACCAACAATGCAGTAAGGTTCCCTTCTGTCCACATCCCCTCCAGCATATGTTGTTATTAGAGTTCTTGATTATAGCCATTCTATCTGGGGTGAGGTGATATCTCAATGTTGTTTTGATTTGCATTTCTTTTATGGCTAGGGATGTTGAACATTTCTTCATGTGTCTATTGGCCATCCTTCTTTCTTCTTCAGAGAAGTTTCTCTTTAAGTCTTTCGCCCACTTATTTATTGGGCAGTTGTTTCTTTGGGGATTTGTTGTTGGGGGGTTTAATTTTTTGAGTTCCAAGTATATTTTAGATATGAGACCCTTGTTCGTTGTATGGCTAGTAAAGATCTTCTCCCAATCCGTGGGCTTTCTATTGATCTTGCTAGCTATGTCATTTGCCCTGCAGAAGCTCTGCAACTTTATGCAATCCCTTTTGTCCAACCTTTCTTTGATTTGTTGTGTTAAGGTAGCCAATTCTGAATCCATATCACATTAATTCCTGCCCCAAAGATATGGAAAAGTTTAAAAGAAACTAGAGCAGGAAGACCATATTTCTGTAACCAGAGATTTCAATGACTATTCTCTCCAAAGCATTAAATGACAAATAAATAACATATGCTTAAGAAAGGAACTTGGCCACTTGCAAATTTTACCAAAGAAGGTGTCAAGAAATGCTTTATAAAGCTCATAATTCCTTCATCACATGAAAGGCATAACAGGATCCCAAAGGGGACATATTTGTGAAGGGACAGTTCAGGGGGGCTGTGAAGGTCTATGGCTGGTCAGGGCCGTTTGCCCCTTTCCCTTGGGCCAGGACAGGGAGCTTGCTAGCTAGCACATGGAGTGGGGGCAGGCTCCTATCTGTCCTGCAGAT
>NW_012285981.1:0-2321 GCF_000151885.1 Dipodomys ordii
TGAATGGTAATGTTCAGTCTCTGACTCTCAATTTCTCACCCATATAAACTTACTTTAAAGGTTCTCTGAGTCACTATCTACAAACTCCTTCACTTGATGGTTAACAAATCTGTTTTCTTTTCCAATTCAAAGGAATATTGTCACTCAGTTCATAGCATTACATTCACACAAGAGAATGAGAAGAGTGCTCGGCAAATTGAATCACGTTGTATTTTTGGATAGCACTAAGTACTTGGCATTTATGTCTCAATATTTCATATGGTGGCTAACTTTTTGAAAGCCAAGCAAAATTCTGCTTCTTCAAATAAAAAGGTAGTTTCCTTTGACTTCCGTTTCTGTCACAGAACTACAAAACTCAAGAATTTTCTATATTTGTTACCCTCATTTAAATAATACTTGGTGTTTCCTATGGGCAGCTTTAGGACAGGGCTGGTGATCAGAAATAAGCAATGGTTAAAGGACAGAAACATTTTTTTAATTACCAAGGTGATGTACAGAGGGGTTACAATTACATAAATGAGGTAATCAATACATTTCTTGTTAAACTTGTTACTCCTACCCTCATTTTTCTCCTAATGTCTCTCCCTTCCATCCCACACACAAGTTGTAGGGATCATTTCCAACAAATTGTCTTGTGTATGTTGCATTGGTTCCCCTTATCCTTTCTCTCATCATTCTGTTTTCCTCTTCCCTTCCTAAATTCAAATAAACATATATATAATACCAGGGTACCAAAATCAAACATAGTGACAACAGGGGATAAACCATAGGGGGAGGAACAAAAGAAACAAGAAATCATATAGTACATTAAAACAAAACAACAATAAAGATATACCACTTGTGTCCACATCTTGTAGTTCATTTTGCTTTAGCATCATCTTATATGGCCACATTTATGTAGCTATTGAGCTATTCTGCTCATCCGCTAAGAATATCCTAGACATATACTAACTATTGCAAATAAAGAAAGGATAAGACCTATGTTTCATCGTTTTTATTGTGAAACTACCATACAGAGGAGTTACAATTACATGGGCAAGATAATGAGTTCATTTCTTATCAAGCATTGTTGCCTCCTCCTTTGTTTCCCCGTCTAATCACTTCTGTTCTCATCTCCACCCCCCCGCCCCCACCTCCCACTCCCCACTTCCTACCCCCCCAACGTTGTAAAGTTTGTTTTTCAATATAATGACTTGTACATCTCGTTGCTGCAATGAGTCCAACTGTATCCCTATTTAAACAATTTTTTTTCCTTCCCCTCCATAAATTAAACCAACATAAAACACAGTGAAAGCAGGGGTTATATCGTGGGGGAGGGACATACAAAGCAACAAAGAAATAATCTTATAAATATGTTAGAAACACTCAAATGAAAGAAAAAACATTTGAATACTTACCTTGGTGTACATTTTGCCTAACATCATCTTATCTGACGTTTTCTCCTTTGTCTCAGACATGTACTACTTATTGTAAATAAGAGAAACCATGGGACCTATGTTTCTTTGGGCTTGGCTTTACTTCACTTCATATAATTGTTTCCAAGTCTTTGCATTTTTTAACAAATGGGGCAATGTCATTCTTTGTGATGGACGCATAAAATTCCATTGTGTATATATACCACATTTTTTTGATCCATTCATCTACTGAGAAGCATCTGGGTTGGCTCCATATCTTAACTCTGGTAAATAATGCTGCAATAAACATAGTTGTGCTGGTAGCTTCAGTATGGTCTTGTTTGTGATCATTTGGTTAAATGCCCAAAAGTTGGATTGCTGGGTCAAAGGGGACCTCTATGTGGAGCATTTTGAGGAACCTACATAGTGCTTTCCAAAGTGGTTGAACAAGTTTACACTCCCACCAACAATGCATTAAGGTTCCCTTCTGTCCACATTCCCTCCATCATCTGTTTTTATTAGAGTTTTTGATTATAGCCATTCTAACTGGGATGAGGTGATATCTCAATGTTGTTTTGATTTGCATTTCTTTTATGGCTAGAGAGTTTGAGCATTTCTTCATATGTCTATTGGCCATCCTTCTTTCCTCTTCAGAGAAGTTTCTCTTTAAGTCTGTAGCCCACTTATTTATTGGGCAGTTGTTTCTTTGAGGATTTGTTGTTGGGGGATTTAATTTTCTGAGTTCCAAGTATATTTTAGATATAAGACCCTTGTCCGTTGTATGGCTAGTGAAGATCTTCTCCTAATCTGTGGGCTTTCTATTGATCTTGCTAGCTATGTCTTTTGCCATGAAGAAATTCTGCAGCTCCATGCAATAACCATTTGTCCAACCTTTCTTTGATTTGTTGTGTTTCTGGGTCCTTATTA
>NW_012285982.1:0-5785 GCF_000151885.1 Dipodomys ordii
TCTCTCTCTCTCTCTCTCTCTCTCTATCTATCTATCTCTATGTATCATATATCTCTCTATCGACATTCATCTCTCTAATATCATGAAACCAAATACTATTTGAAATGGGGAAAGATCACAGCAGGAATATGGTTCTTGTAGATTGGATGAATTTGTTCATAATAAACTCTGTGAATGTGTAAACTCACAACTAAATATCTCATATTAATAAAATATTTTAAATAAAAAATAAAAGGCAAAACTGGGTGCCGGTGGCTCACCTGTAAGCCTAGCTACTCAGGAAGCTGAGATCTGAGGATTGCGGTTTAAAGCCAGCCCAGGCAGGAAAGTTCGTGAGACTCTTATCTCCAATAAACCACTAGAAAATCAGAAGTGGTCCTGTGGCTCAAGCAGTAGAGCACTCGCCTTGAGCTGAAGAGCACAGGGATGGTGCCTAAGCCCAGAGTTCAGGCCCCACGACCGACAAAAAATAAATAGATAAATAAAATAAAAGGCCAAATCTTGTAGTTAAACATGTATTGTTAACTGCTTGTACCTTGCTTCTAATGTCTAAAGGCAAAGCTACATTAAACCTTCAAATCTGGTATAAAGAATATGTTGTAAATGAACTTTACAGCTTTGGAATGGGGGAGGGAGAAGTTGGAGAGTTGGAGAAGGAAGGGATGGTAGGATATAAACAAAGGAGGGGGCGACAATGGTTGATAGGAAATGGACTCATTACCTTACTCATGTAACTGTAACCCCTTTGTACAGTATCTTTACAATAAAAATATATCAAAACAAAAGAATAAGGGACATGTAGCCTGACACTGGTGGCTCATGCCTGTAATCATAGCTACTCAGGAGGTTGAGATCTGAGGATTGCCATTCTGTGAAACTCTTATCTCCAATAAACCACCAAAATACTGGATATGGCGCTGTGGCTCAAGTGGTAGAGCACTAACCTTGAGTTGAGGAGCTGAAGGACAGCACTCAAACCCAGAGTTCAAGCCCCATGATCGGAAAAATATGAGAGAGAATAGGGGAAGGAGACATGTAATGACAGTCATAACAGTAGGAATAAAAGGTTCTTTTTTATTCAAGTCAAGTTTTCCAATCTGAGATTTTCAATAACGTACAAACAACTAATCTGCACAAATTGACATTTTTATTTAATAATGATAGCAAATACAGTGAAATGTATCTAAAGGCCTACAAACGAAGCATGAAAAGGGATTCATGCTTAATGTTTCAATAACCCATAGGTGTAGATGGAATCACTGGAGAGTGTGTTAAAAATAAAATGATTTTTTATCCTTACAATTTACTTAAAATTTGTCTCAGTTTAAGGAATTAACAGAAATCACATAGACTCTAAGGTAGGAAGTAAATATAACTCACATTTACTGAATGGTAATGTTCAGTCTCTGACTCTCAATTTCTCACCCATATAAACTTACTTTGAAGGTTCTCTGAGTCACTATCTACAAACTCCTTCACTTAATGGTTAACAAATCTGTTTTCCTTTCCAATTCAAAGGAATATTGTCACTCAGTTCATAGCATTACATTCACACAAGAGAATGAGAAGAGTGCTCGGCAAATTGAATCACGTTGTATTTTTGGATAGCACTAAGTACTTGGCATTTATGTCTCAATATTTCATATGGTGGCTAACTTTTTGAAAGCCAAGCAAAATTCTGCTTCTTCAAATAAAAAGGTAGTTTCCTTTGACTTCCGTTTCTGTCACAGAACTACAAAACTCAAGAATTTTCTATATTTGTTACCCTCATTTAAATAATACTTGGTGTTTCCTATGGGCAGCTTTAGGACAGGGCTGGTGATCAGAAATAAGCAATGGTTAAAGGACAGAAACATTTTTTTAAATTACCAAGGTGATGTACAGAGGGGTTACAATTACATAAATGAGGTAATCAATACATTTCTTGTTAAACTTGTTACTCCTACCCTCATTTTTCTCCTAATGTCTCTCCCTTCCATCCCACACACAAGTTGTAGTGATCATTTCCAACAAATTGTCTTGTGTATGTTGCATTGGTTCCCCTTATCCTTTCTCTCATCATTCTGTTTTCCTCTTCCCTTCCTAAATTCAAATAAACATATATATAATACCAGGGTACCAAAATCAAACATACTGACAACAGGGGATAAACCATAGGGGGAGGAACAAAAGAAACAAGAAATCATATAGTACATTAAAACAAAACAACAATAAAGATATACCACTTGTGTCCACATCTTGTAGTTCATTTTGCTTTAGCATCATCTTATATGGCCACATTTATGTAGCTATTGAGCTATTCTGCTCATCCGCTAAGAATATCCTAGACATATACTAACTATTGCAAATAAAGAAAGGATAAGACCTATGTTTCATCGTTTTTATTGTGAAACTACCATACAGAGGAGTTCAATTACATGGGCAAGATAATGAGTTCATTTCTTATCAAGCATTGTTGCCTCCTCCTTTGTTTCCCCGTCTAATCACTTCTGTTCTCATCTCCACCCCCCCGCCCCCACCTCCCACTCCCCACTTCCTACCCCCCCAACGTTGTAAAGTTTGTTTTTCAATATAATGACTTGTACATCTCGTTGCTGCAATGAGTCCAACTGTATCCCTATTTAAACAATTTTTTTTCTTCCCCTCCATAAATTAAACCAACATAAAACACAGTGAAAGCAGGGGTTATATCGTGGGGGAGGGACATACAAAGCAACAAAGAAATAATCTTATAAATATGTTAGAAACACTCAAATGAAAGAAAAAACATTTGAATACTTACCTTGGTGTACATTTTGCCTAACATCATCTTATCTGACGTTTTCTCCTTTGTCTCAGACATGTACTACTTATTGTAAATAAGGGAAACCATGGGACCTATGTTTCTTTGGGCTTGGTTTTACTTCACTTCATATAATTGTTTCCAAGTCTTTGCATTTTTTAACAAATGGGGCAATGTCATTCTTTGTGATGGACGCATAAAATTCCATTGTGTATATATACCACATTTTTTTGATCCATTCATCTACTGAGAAGCATCTGGGTTGGCTCCATATCTTAACTCTGGTAAATAATGCTGCAATAAACATAGTTGTGCTGGTAGCTTCAGTATGGTCTTGTTTGTGATCATTTGGTTAAATGCCCAAAAGTTGGATTGCTGGGTCATAGGGGACCTCTATGTGGAGCATTTTGAGGAACCTACATAGTGCTTTCCAAAGTGGTTGAACAAGTTTACACTCCCACCAACAATGCATTAAGGTTCCCTTCTGTCCACATTCCCTCCAGCATCTGTTGTTATTAGAGTTTTTGATTATAGCCATTCTAACTGGGATGAGGTGATATCTCAATGTTGTTTTGATTTGCATTTCTTTTATGGCTAGAGAGTTTGAGCATTTCTTCATATGTCTATTGGCCATCCTTCTTTCCTCTTCAGAGAAGTATCTCTTTAAGTCTGTAGCCCACTTATTTATTGGGCAGTTGTTTCTTTGAGGATTTGTTGTTGGGGGATTTAATTTTCTGAGTTCCAAGTATATTTTAGATATAAGACCCTTGTCCGTTGTATGGCTAGTGAAGATCTTCTCATAATCCATGGGCTTCCTATTGATCTTGCTAGCTATGTCCTTTGCCATGAAGAAGTTCTGCAGCTCCATGCAATCCCATTTGTCCAACCTTTCTTTGATTTGTTGTGTTTCTGGGTCCTTATTAAGCAAATTTCGGCCTGTGCCAAGGAGAACTAGTGTTTCTCCTATTCCATCCTGTAATGTTTTCAGAGTGTCTGCTTTGATTCTGAGGTCTTTGATCCATTTGCAATTGATTCTGGTGCAGGGTGATATATAAGGATCTATCTTTAGTTTTCTACAAGTAGTTAAGCAAGTTAGCACCGTTTACTGAAGAGGCTGTCTTTATCATTCTATTTTTTTTTAGCTCACTTATCAAAGATTAGATGGCTATAGGTCTTTGGGTTCATTTCTGGGTTTTCAATTCTATTCCATTGTTCCTGAGGTCTGTTCTTGTGCCAGTACCAAGCTGTTTTGATTACTATGGCTTTGTAGTAGAGTTTGAAATTTGGTATTGATATTCCTCCAGCACCGTTCTTTCTTTTAAGGATTACTTTTGTTATGCGGGGTCCTTTTTTGTTCCATATGAATTTTTGGATTGCTTCTTCTATTTCTTTGAAGAATGAGGTTGGAATATTGATAGGTATCACATTGAATTTGTAAATAGCCTTGGGAAATTTTGCCATTTTCACGATGTTGTTCCTTTCAATCCAGGAGCATGGGAGGTTTTGCCACTATCGAAGTTCTGTTTTGATTTCCTTTTTCAGATTTTTAAAGTTTTCATCATAAAGGTCCTTCACTTCTTTGGTTAAGTTAATTCCTAGGTATTTTATTTTTTGTGGGACTATTACGAATGGAGTTGCTTTTCTAATTTCAGCCACGTTTTTCTCATGATTGACATACAGAAAAGCCAATATTTGGAAAATATAGTGTCAATTCTATGTTTGAAAAGAAAGTTGTAAACACTTAAAAAAAAGAACAGTGTTTCAATTAAATCAATATTATGTTGTCGTGGCCTATATGCTGACTGTATTTTGCTTTGTCTTCCCTCCAAACTCAAATATGAATACTTCTCATTGTGTTCGTAGAGGCTCGATAAGAAGTCGTATGAATATATCTAAAGCAAATATAACTCTATGCATCCATCAGAAAGAAAAACATTGATAGGAAATGGAAAGACTTGAAAAAAATTATATGAAGTGAAGAAAGCTTGGCTCAAAGAAACATAGTTCCCATGGTTTCCCTTATTTGCAATTACTAGTATATGTCTCAGACAAGTAGAAACGATCAGATAAGTTGATGTTAGGCGAAATAACCCCAAAATAATGATTCAAATGTGTTTTTCTTTCTTGCGATTGTTTCTAATGTATTTATAATACGATTTCTTTGTTGCTTTGTATGTCCCTCCCCCACGGTATAACCCCTGTTTTCACTGTATTTGATGTTGGTATAATTTGTGGAGGGGTAAAGAAAAAACAAATAGTTTAAATAGAGATACAGGTAAACCCATTGCAACAATGAGATGTACAAGATGTTATGTCAAAAAACGAACTTTACAACTTTGGCTGGGAGCAAGTGGGGGGGAGAGAGGTAGAGGGGAGAGGGAAGGAGGGGCGATGGGAAGGGATAGAAAGGGGAAACAAAGGAGGAGGCAACAATGCTTGATAAGAAATCTACTCATTACCTTACCCATGTAATTGTAACCCCTCTGTACAGTATTTTCACAATAAAAATGAAAAAATACATCTTGCTAGTATGTATTCTTTTAAAGATCTTATACATATCTTCCTTGTATCATTTGTAGCATCAGACATTACTTAAGGACACAGAAAAGGCATAGTACTTTACATTAGTAGATCCAGTAGATCCTGAGAAAGTAGGATTTTGAAAGAACCTATAACAACTCACAGCCATATTTTCATGAATACTTTCATGTAGCTAGAACTAGTTTACTAAAATATTCACTTCGAAAATACGTACTAAAATATTCACGAACTCAGCTTTTCTGTTTTATTTCTTGGTATTTCATTTACGTATGTTTTTTCTCCATTTTTCTCCATTTATATGGCTTCCCAATCCTTCTTATTCTTCTCTAAAAGATTCTTTAATTTATACATTTGTTCTAGTTTTTCTACACTCAGTCTGAGCTCTTTACCCTGAGATCTTCACATAACTGACTTTGCCTCAGATAATTGCTTTCTTTAAGTCAAGTGCTTCTCAATTTACTG
>NW_012285983.1:0-2269 GCF_000151885.1 Dipodomys ordii
GTTTTTTGGCAACTGTTTGGTCCTAACACACAAAACAGCAGTTGCACACACTATCACAAAAGAAAAAGAAAAAAAATATCCAAACAAAAGAGACCGTTAAGAAAAACATTTCTTCCCCCCCAGCTTGATCCACCAACTGTGCAGGCCAGGAGATGGGCTGGGCATGGCTCTGTCTAACCCGGCGTCCGGCTGTCCCAAAGCCACACAGCATGCCTATCCCTTCACTAAGCCTCTGGGTTCAAGTGAAAAGATAGACAGCGAGCGGCCTGGCTCCACTGGCCCTGAGACTCCACATGCCCAGCGCACAGGCGCCTCCCTCCTTCCCATGCTGCGAACCACCCTGGATCCAGGTGTGTGAAGCCGGCCTGGGCAAAGGCGACGCCCGCCAGCGCCCGCTCTCCAAGCCGATCTGCTTTCCATTCCAATCTGTCACACTGCCTCACAGTGCCTTCCGCTCAGCCCTCCCCCCCCCCCTCACCCGTCCCAATTCAGGTCTGGGCCCGGGGAGGGCAGCCATGTGAGGACCCTTCTCCCATGGGCTTCCATCTTGATCGGGGCCACGGGGGGTGGGGGAGAGGGGAGAGAACTGAGAACCAGGGCTTCATTGGAAAGATTTGAGGAACAAAAACCCAGCTTAAAAAAAAAATCTCCTTGCAGCCCTTATTTTGTGGCATTTTATCTGAAAGCTGGCAATGGAAACCTCTTTCCTCAAAGAAACCATTCTTACTGGTGGAAGGCCTAGCGCCAAAGGGGCTTTGTGACTTATGCATTCAAAGCACAGTTTAGAAAATCAGACTCTCCATTATTACTGCCTCTTGACACACAGTTATGTGTGACTCATCCACACGATGACTTTCAATCGATGACACCAAGACCATCTCCTCCTTAGCCTGATCCATAGCACACTGGAACTGAGTGCGGAAGGGAAGCATAATCATTTGGCAAATGCAATCATTTGGCAAGTGCAATCATCACTAAACCTCTCAGACAATGATGAGTTCACCCAGCTGGAAATGCCTGCTGTATCATTAACAACCTGTCATTTCCAATTGGTCAGAGAAATGTAGATTTTTCTTTTTCTTTTTTTTGGGGGGTCCAGTAGTGGGCCTGAACTCTGGGCCTGGGCTGTCCCTCAGCTCTTCAGCTTAAGGCTAGGGCTCTACCACTTGAGCCACAGCGCCACTTCCAGCTTTTTTCTTTTTGCTTATGTGGTGCTGAGGAATCGAACCCAGGGCCTCAGGCATGCAAGGCAAGCGCTCTACCACTGAGCCACCTTCCCAGCCCTAGATTTTTCTTACTAGGAGCTTTCTTCCAATATTTTATAGTGGTCTTGCTTGAATTGAATTTAGCTGCATAATAGATGGAATCTTCCTGAAACACTCAACTTAGTCTTCAGAAAAATTAAAATTCTGTTCAGCTTGACATTTTCAGATTTATATAGTATTTGGTCATTTGACATAACAAAGATAAATAGACACAAGATAGAAACTAACATTTATTTATTGACTCATAATGAATTTTTACATGTTTGTGAGAAAGATACCTTAGCATTAGGAATAAAAAACTGAGTTTCTACAAGTTTAAGAGATTCTGTGTGTGTGTGTGTGTGTGTGTACTGGGGTTAGAACTCAAGATCTCTCTTGGCTTCTTCTGCTTTTAGAGGGTACTTTACCACTTGAGCCATATCTCTACTTCCAGCTTTTTGTTGGTTACATACAAGAATCTCTGGACTGGACAGCTGCTGAACATGATCATCAACTGTCAGCTTCCAGATTAGCAACAATTATAATTATGAATCACCACTGTCTGGCTGAGACTTCCACAGTCAAATAAAAAAAAATCTTGATGCCAAGTGAGATGTCTGTCATGTTGACAGACTCAAACTGTTCTCAAAACAAGAAATACAAATGGCTAATAGATATATGAAGAAATGTTCAACTTCCTTAGCAATAAAGAAAATACAAATAAAATGTACACAAACTTGCACCACACCAAAGCAGATTGGCAATCATAAGAAAACAACACAAAGGGATGGTCGGAGTAAAAACAAAGTGTGGGGGGGTAACAATGTTCAATAGGAAATGTACTCATTATCTTACTCATGTAACTATAACCCCTATGTAGTATCTACAATAAAAAATATATAAAAAAGAAAAGAAAACAACACAAAGGCTGACAAGGATGCAAGAGAGGGTGAGAAGGAACCCTCATATAGTGTTGGTGGGGTATAAAGTAGACATTCACTATGGAATCAATATGGACCTTCTTC
>NW_012285984.1:0-7960 GCF_000151885.1 Dipodomys ordii
TTGACCTTTTGTGTGTATGAAAAAAAGATATTTATTAATATAAATATTTGGCTATTTTAACTACTATGCAAATTTGCAGAAAATATCACCATTAATCTTTATAGATTTCTAACACTAATGCTACCCTGATGGCTTTAATGTTGTTTTGAAAAGTATTTCTGGGTGAGTTATCTATATTCTGATTTTGTGTTTTCGTGTTATTTTCTATTCATCTAGACAATATGTCTGTTTTTCCAACTTCTGAATATGTACAGTATGCATGCTGTCCAGCTGTAGCATCTCATAATTTCCTAATATTCAGAGGTAAGTATAAAAAACATACATGCTTTGAAAGTATCCTCATGAATTAGGCCTCATTACAAAATAAGACTGTCTTTCTTAGAATTATTACCTTCAAACTTCTCTTCAACTGACAACTAATATTTCAGGCATCTATTTTTACTTGTAAGCAACAGAGTGTGACAACATAGGGGTCATTTCAGTGTACAAATGATATACATGAGAAAGAAGGTAAATGATGGGGAGAAATGATAGTATACTCTAGGTTTTGCAAATAAAACAAAACCTCCAGTTGGAGAGAGTGGTAATTAATTGTCTACATTTTCTGGCATTGTCCCTACAATCTGTAAGAGCTCTGAAGTTAATAAAATAGGCAATAGAATTTCACTCAGTTTAAAAACATAGCATAAAGTTTTTAAAAGAAAAGAGAACCTTTCATAAAAAATAAGATATGGCACACTGACATCTGACATGGAAAATTTATCAGAGATTAAGCTGTATATCTCTTATTCAAACATCAGAATTTGATGGCAGCTTTCACATATCAGAAGTATCATGTTTACAAAGATAGTTATTTGGCTGGCAGAGCTGTGAAAAATGTTTCAAAAAATGTCCAGGTTCCAAAGTTGTAATTTTCACTGCTAATGCAGTGAAAAAATGTGCATTTTCAAAACTAAGTTTATGAATGGAAGTTGAGATAGATAAAAATTAGACTAAAAGAACTGTATGCTAGACTAGGTGAATCAACAGCTGCATGATTTCAATATTCTGGCCCCTATTACACGGTGTTGTTCAACCATCAACACAATCATCTGAATGAAAGGAGAGATTTTATTTAAAAAAACTCAGATGTAGCATAAGGGACAAAATATGTGAAATTCTTCAAAATATCAAAGAGGTTTGTTCTAGTAGGATTTGCTAGTAGGATTTTTTAAGCTGTATAACTTAATATAAAAGTTTAAATCTAGCCAGGTGCAGGTGGCTCATACCTATAACCTTTGCTACTTAGCAGGCTGAGATCTGAGGATTATGGTTTGAAATCACACCAGATAAGAGAGTCCATGAGACTCTTATCGTCAATAAACTATCAAAAAGCCAGAAATGGAGCTATGGCTCAAGTATTAAAATGTTAGCCAGGAGTAAAAGAAGCTCAGGACAGGGATTAGGCCCTTAGTTCAACCCCATGTCTAGGACAAATAAAAATCTTAAATCTAAGCCAAGTGCCAGTGGCTCATGCCTGTATTCCTAGCTACTCCGGAGGCTGAGATCTGAGGATCACAGTTCAAAGCCAGCCTGGGCAGGAAAAGCTGTGAAACTCTTATCTCAAATTAGCCACCAAAAAACCAGAAGTGGCGCTGTGGTTCAAGTGGTAGAGTGCTCACTTTGAGCTGAAGAGATGAGGGACAGTGCCCAGGCCCAGAGTTCAAGCCCCATGACAGGAAAAAAAAAGTAGCTGCTAGGTCATGGTGTTTCTCATCTATAATCTTGACTACTAAGGAGGATGAGAATCAAGGATGAAGGTACAAACCAGCTCCAGCAGACAAATCCTCAAATCCTCAAAATTCTTATCCTCAATAACTAGCAAATCACTGGATCTGGAAGTTTGGATGAGTGGTAAGGCAGCAGCCTTCAGTGGAAAAAGCCAAGCAATGGTAAAAGGCTTTTATTTCAAACCCTAGTACTAGCACCAAAAAAGACATAAATAAGAACGTAGTAGATAGTGGAAGTCACTGGAAGTCTGCTAAGTCATTGACCATAAAGTATTTCAATTAATGTTCTCACCAGAAAGGTAAGCCCTTAGAGTATTCTAAAGGGAAAGAACTTAGAATACTTCAGAAACTATATGCTTAGTAAAATAAAAAATTAAAAAAAAACCTATACCTAGTCTTTTTTATAAAACAAATAAATTTGGGGGACAAAATACATTTTCTTAAGTAATAGACTGGTACATACTGGAATAAAACATTATGCTAAGAATACTGCTACCTTAAGACTGTTTTGTTCTCACTTAAACTATTTTAAGTAGTTTTATGAAAAAACAAGCATAGTTTGTTGCATTACTATTTTCTGTAATACCACTGGAATTAGTTTACTTGTTTCATATATTTTTATGTGCAAGTCCTAAACTGCCAAAACCCATGATTGAGATTTAATTTTTTTTGTTATTAATAAGTTTTTTATTGTGAAAATATCATAAAGAGGAGTTACAATTACATGAGCAAGGTAATGAGTATATTCCTCATCAAGCATTGTTGACTCCTCTTTTGTTTCCCCTTCCTATCCCTTCCCATCTCTGCCCCACTTCCTTCCCCTCTTCGGCCCTAGCCAATGATGTAACGTTCGTTTTTTGAAATAACATCTTGTACATCTCATTGTTTCAATGGATCCACCCGTATCCCTATTTATACAATTTGTTTTTTCCCTTCTCCTCCACAAATGATACCAACATCAAATACAGTGAAAACAGGGCTTATACCGTGGGGAAGGGACATACAAAGCAACAAAGAAATCATCTTATAGATATGGTAGAAACAATAGGAAGGGGCTGGGAAGGTGGCTCAGTGG
Organism: Dipodomys ordii; assembly: GCF_000151885.1. NCBI lineage: Eukaryota > Metazoa > Chordata > Mammalia > Rodentia > Heteromyidae > Dipodomys > Dipodomys ordii. The sequence continues at coordinate 2,845 of NW_012285984.1, forward strand.
TAGAGCGCTTGCCTTGCATGCATGAGGCCCTAGCTTCGATTCCTCAGCACCACATAAGCAGAAAATAAAGCAGGAAGTGGCGCTGTGGCTCAAATGGTAGAGCGCTACACTTGAGCTGTAGAGCTGAGGGACAGTGTCCACGTCCAGAGTTCAGGTCCCACGACTGGACCCACAAAAAGAATAATTATAAAAAAATAAAAGAAACAATGGCAAGAGAGAAAAAACATTTGAATCCTTACCTTAGGGTTCATTTTGCCTAACATCAACTTACCTGACCGTTTCTACTTGTCTCAGACATATACTAGTAATTGCAAATAAGGGAAACCATGGGACCTATGTTTCTTTGGGCCATGCTTACTTCACTTCATATATTTTTTTTCAAGTCTTTCCATTTCCTAACAAATGGGGCAATGTTTTTCTTTCTGATAGAGGCATAGAGTTCCATTTACTTTAGCTATATTCATAGGACTTCTTATCAGGCCTCAACAAAGACAAAGAGAAGTATTCATATTTGAGTTTGGAGGGAAGACAAAGCAAAATATAGTCAGCATATAGGCCAGGAAAACATAATATTGATTTAATTGAAACACTGTTCTTTTTTTTTAAGTGTTTACAACTTTCTTTTCAAACATAGAATTGACACTATATTTTCCAAATATTTTGCCTATTACTATGAATAATTTAATACAAAAGTTTAAAGAAGGTAAATTTTTTTGTTAGTTCAATGCTAATTTTTTTTCTTGAGTTCTATCGGAACAATCTAATTGAAAGCAATATCTAAGTCGAAGAGACAATTCTCAAACAGGAAGATCTTGTACAAGAGTTATCAATAAGTTATCAGCCACTATTGGTTTCAATATATGAATGTGGTTCAGCTGAGCCATAGTTTTAGAGTGTTTTCGCTAGTGTAAGTATAGAAGCATATAACATTTCCTCTAGGAATACGTGGTCGGGGAGGATGGCACCTGGACTTCGGGTAGTTAGCTTATGACATTTCTATTATTCTATCAAATGCCTTCTAGACATTGCTGTGAACAATGTTACAGAAGAGATTAAAGTCGACTTTTAAATTGACTTTAAGTTATTCTTCAAGGTCCAATGTGGTCAGCTAAAACGTCTTTAAAAGAAGGCTTATAACTTCCTCAAAATCCAAGATTTTATTTTGTGTATTACTTTCTGCAGCCTGCACATTTGGAGTTCCAGTTTATGCACAATCTTTCCTTCCCATGGATGTCTACCTTAAAGATTTTGGACACACTTTGCCAGCAACAACAATATCTTGTTAATAAGTACTTTTACATGTAAGAAACCATGTAACTGTTACACAAACTATAAATGATTAATACACTAATATTAGATATGTGTTGTTTAAATGACCACCATTTCTGTATTAAGTACTGATCAAGATAAGCCCTCTGAACTGTCTTCACTATATTTTAGAGAAAGGATTTATAATAATACATTACACTGAAATTTTGACTTAAATCGATCAAAGTTCGAGGACAGACCTTTACCTTTTAATGAAAAACTTGATAAAGCCTTTTCAGTATGATAGAGCAAAGAATAATTTTTGAAACCATTAAGTGAAAGCCTTTCTTTCCGAAGTAAGCTTTTTGCTCAGGAAATAGGGAATATGTAATTGACAAAAACACATCCATTCAATATTAGGTGATTATTTGAGCAATGGAAAACCATATATAACTTCATTTTCTCTCAACCTACACTATTTTGTGCAATATTATCGTGAATAACATAAAAGTGGCATGGGGTCCTGGATTGAAAAGATTAACATCGTGAAAAAGGCAATACTTCCCAAGGCTTTCTACAAATTCAATGCAATACCTATCAAAATTCCAACCTCATTCTTCAAGGAAATAGAAGAGGCAATCCAAAAATTCATATGGAACAATAAAAGACCCCGAATAGCAAAAACGCTCCTCAATGGAAAGAACACTGCTGGAGGAATATCAATACCAAATTTCAAACTCTACTATAAAGCCATAGTAATCAAAACAGCTTGGTATTAGCATAAGAACAGACCCCAGGACCAATGGAAAAGAATTGAAAACCCAGAATTGAACCTACAGACCTATAGCCATCTAATCTTCGATAAGGGAGCTAAAACAATAGAATGGAACAAGGACAGCCTCATCAGTAAATGGTGCTGCCAAAATTAGTTAACTACATGTAGAAAACTAAAGCTAGATCCTTATATATCACCCTGCACCAGAATCAACTCCAAATGGATCAAAGACCTTGAAGTCAAAGCAGACACTCTGAAAACATTACAGGATTGAATAGGAGAAACCCTAGGTCTCCTTGGCTCAGGCCGAAATTTTTTGAATAGAGACCTGGAAAGACAACAAATCAAAGAAAGGTTGGACAAATGGGATTGCATAAAGTTGCAGAGCTTCTGCAGGCAAATGACATAGCTAGCAAGATCAATAGAAAGCCCACGGATTGGGAGAAGATCTTTACTAGCCATACAAAGGACAAGGGTCTCATATCTAAAATATACTTGGACCTCAAATAATTAAACCTCCCAACAACAAATCCTCAAAGAAACAACTGCCCAATAAATTAGTGGGCGAAAAACTTAAAGAGAAACTTCTGTGAAGAAGAAAGAAGTATGGCCAATAGACACATGAAGAAATGTTCAACATCCCTACCCATAAAAGAAATGCAAATCAAAACAACATTGAGATATCACCTCACCACAGTTAGAACTGCAAAAATCAAGAACTCTAACAACAACAGATGCTGAAGAGGATGTGGACAGACAGGAACCTTACTTCATTTTTGGTGGGAATGTAAACTTGTTCAACCACTTTGGAAAGCAGTATGGAGGTTCCTCAAATGACTTCACATAGAACTCCCCTATGACCCAGCAATCCCACTTTTGGGCATTTACCCTAATGTTTACAAACAAGACCACACTAAAGCTACCAACACAAGAATGTTTATTGCAGCATTATTTACCATAGCTAAGATATGGAACCAACCCAGATGCCCCTCAGTAGATGAATGGATCAAGAAAATGTGGTATATATACACAATGGAATTCTATGCCTCCATCAGAAAGAATGACATTGCCCCATTTGTTAGGAAATGGAAAAACTTGGAAAAAATTATATTAAGTGAAGTAAGCCAGGCCCAAAGAAACTTAGGTCCCATGGTTTTCCTTATTTGCAATATCTAGTATATGTAGGAGTCAAGCGGAAAAGGTCAGATAATGTGATGTCAGGAAAATGAACCCTTAGCTATGTATTTGAATGTTTCTTTCTTTCATGTATGTGTTTCTAACGTGTTTATAAGATTATCTCTTTGTTGCTTTGTATGTCCCTCCCCCACAGTATAACCCCTGCTTTCACTATATTTGATGTCAGTATAACTTGTGGAGGAGATGGGGAAAAACCAGTTGTTTAAGGATACAGGTGGACCTGTTGCAACAATGACAAGTACAAGTTGTCATGTCCAAAACGAGCTTTACAACGTCGGTGGGGGGTGGAAAGGGGGGGAAGGAGAAGGATTGGGATTGGGGGGGAGGGGAGAGGCTGGGAAGGGATGTGAAAGGTAAACCCAAGGAGGACGCTGCAATGCTTGGTAAGAAATGTACGCATTATCCTGCCCATGTAATTGTAATCCCTCTGTACAGTATGTTCACAAATAAAATAAAATAAAATTTTAAAAAAAAGTGGCATGCGGGTGATGGTGGTGGGAGGTGGGGAGATGGGAAGGGATGGGAAGGGGAAACAAAGGAGAAGGCAACAATGCTTGGTAAGAAATATACTCATTACCTTGCTCATGTAATTGTAACCCCTCTGTACAGTATTTTCACAATAAAAAATAAATTTGTGAGATGAACTTTGAAATTGATTCTAATTATTGTAGAAACAGATTTTCATTACACAGTCTATACAGAAAAATTCAGTAATTTAGAGAAAACTTGCAAAATTTCTATTATTATTCCCTATAATTTCTATTATAATTAGCAAATTCTTTATAAGATAATTCCATTCATGAACAGTGCTTGCTTGAGGTAGGCCAATTCAGACTTAGTTGTAAACGACTAGCACTGAGCCTTCACTAATAGACTCTGGTTACAACTATTGCTCTTGCCCACATATTTCCCTTAATACACATATGTGTATTAAGGAGTTCATACCGTATATTTTACTAACATTTTTAAACTTATGTAAGCATTTCTGTTTAATTTTTGATAAACAAAAATTTGTAAAACTAGGAATTATATTGTGATATTTCCATACATGCACACAGTGTACTTTGAATTTCATTTATATATATACATATATATATAAATACATATACACATATGTGTTCTTATATATTTATATAAATACATTTTTTTTATATATGTGTGTGTTTATTATATATATTTGAAATGTAATTCATAATATAGAATACATATGATATATATTTATATATTTATATATCAGATATTCATATATAAAAATATTTTGAAATTGCATACTATGTCTAATTTTTCTTAAAATCAGTATATATATATATATATATATATATATATATATATATATATATATATATATATATATATATATATATATATATGTGGCTAGTCATCGGGCTTGAACTCTGGGCCAGGGCACTGTAATTCAGCTCTTCAGCACAAGGCAAGTGCTCTACCATTTGAGTCACAACACCTCTTCTGGTTTTTCAGTGGTTAATTTGATTAGAGTCTCACGGACTTTCCTGCCTGGGCTGGCTTTGAACTGTGATCCTTAGATCTCAGCCTCCTGAGTAGCTAGGATTCCAGGCACGAGCCACTGGCACCTGGCAGAATAAGTACTTTTAAGGCAATGCTTTCAAGAACTGGTGGAAGTAAATAGTATCAATTCAGAAGAAGAATCTAGAATACATTTTCCTTCTCACTTAAGATATGATTCCCTTATTAGGTCACAATGAAAAACAACAGGGTATAGAATCTGACTTGTATTTCAGAATTTGTAAGTATCTGTTGTTTCATAGTATTTTAGTCAGTTTTCTTATTTATTAATCCTGGAAAAATCTATTGAGTCTTTGTCTCAAAGTCAGTAGAGTCTCTGACTCTACTGTTTTATGAATAAAGTATATTTGA
>NW_012285985.1:0-3209 GCF_000151885.1 Dipodomys ordii
TCACCCCCTTTCCGGGTGACATCTCCTTGTAAATCCCCCATAGTTTCTTCTACACCTGGGAAGTTTGACTAGGGTACCCAGTTTGCATTGCTGCATAATTACGCCTGCATAGCTCTGCTGCGGTTGCAAACATTCAGGCGTAGCAGCCAGATAGGCTGGTCCCCATAGGACACTGCCAGCAGACTGGGTATATCTGCTTCCCGTTCTTCTCACCTGAGTGCTACAGATTCCAGCTTTGACGGCTACCCTCTACTCAACCGGAGCAGTAAGTTGAACCTCTACTTATGGCACTCTGTGAAAGTTTGGAGAACTAGAGCTCAGTTGTTTGGCATGCGACCACTGTCCATCCACCACTATTGAGGGCCCTGCTTATATCTGGCTCTAATTAATCCACGGTTGTGTTCAGCCGAATGACCTCTGCCGAGAACACTCAGAATGAGGTTCTGAGTTAAAGCAACTGAGGAGCGTTTCACTGCTTTCAAGGCTTCTTAGGAAGAATTCCGGAATCTTGCTACCTGCAGGACTCAGCCTGTTCCAGGTGAACATCTCCTTGTAAATCCCCCGTAGTTTCTTGTACAACCGTTAAGTTGCGCCAGGGTACGCAGTTTGCATTGCTGTACAATTGCGCCTTCATAGCTCTACCGCGGTTGCAAATATTCAGCGTGCCAGCCAGATATGCTGGTCCCCGTAGACACTGCCAGCAAACTGGGTATATCTGCTTCCTGTTCTTCTCACCTGAGTGCTACTGATTCCAGCTTTGACGGCTACACTCTACTCAACCAGAGCAGTAAGTTGAACCTCTATTTATGGCACTCTGTGAAAGTTTGGAGAACTACAGCTCAGTTGTTTGGCACGCGACCACTGTCCATCCAGCACTATGGATGGCACTGCTTACATCTGGCTCTAATTAGTCCATGGTTGTGTTCAGTCGAAAGACTTCAGCCGGGAACACTCAGAATGAGGTTCTGAGTTATTGCAACAAAGGAGCGTTTCATTGCTCTCAAGGTTTCTTAGAAAGATTTCCGGAATCTTGCTGCCGGCAGTCCTACGGCATACAGAAGGGGACAGAGCGGGACACAGCAGGGGACAGCGGGGACACAGTAGGACATAGCGGGGGCAAGCAGGGACACAGCGGGGACACAGCGGGGGACACAGCAGGGACACAGCGGGGACACAGCGGGACACACCGGGGCACAGCGGGGACACAGCGGGGACAAAGCGGGGGACAGCAGGGGCACACAGTGGGACACAACGGGGACAGAGCGGGACACAGCGGGGACACAGCGGGGGACACAGCGGGGGACAAAGTGAGACAAAACGGGACACAGCGGAACACAGCGGGAACACAGCGGGACACATCGGGGAAATAGCGGGGACACAGCGGGACACAGCGGGTCACAGCAGGGGATACAACGGGATACAAAGTGGGACACAGCGGGGGACACAACGAGGACACAGCGGGCCACAGAGGAACACAGCGAGACACAGCGGGGGACACAGCGGGACACAGGCGGACACAGCGGGACAGAGCGGGACACAGCGGGGATACCGCGGGACACAGCGAGGACTCAGGGGGACACAGAGGGACAAATCCGGATACAGTGGGACACAGTGGGGACACAGCAGGGGACACAGTGGTTGAAAGCGGGGACACAGCCAGACACAGCCGGACACAGCGGGGGACACTGCGGGGGACATTTGGGAGAAACAGCGGGACACAGCGGGGACTAAGCGGTACACAGCGGGACACAGCGGGGACACAGCGGGACACAGCGGGGACACAGCGGGACACAGCGGGACAAAGACAGAGACACAACGGGACACAGCAGGGGACACAGCGGGACACAGCGTGGGAAAAATCGGGAGACACAGCGGGACACAGCGGGGGACACTGCGGGACACAGCGGGACACTGTGGGGACACAGCGGGACACAGCGGGGACACAGCGGGGGACACAGCGGGGGACAAAGCGAGACTAAACGGGACACAGCGGGACACAGCGGGGACACAGCGGGACACAGCAGGGGATACAACGGGGTATAAAGCGGGACACAGCGGGGGACACAACGAGGACACAGCGGGCCACAGATGAACACAGCGGGACACAGCGGGACACAGTGGGACACAGCGGGGGACACAGCGGGACACAGCAGGGGATACAACGGGGGATAAAGCGGGACTCAGCGGGGGACACAACGAGGACACAGCGGGCACAGAGGGACACAGCGGGACACAGTGGGGACACAGCGGGGGACACATCGGGACACACAGGGGAACACAGCGCGGGTCACAGCGGGACACAGCGGGGTACAAAACGGGACACAGCAGGGACACAGCAGGGGACACAGCGGGACACAGTGGGGGACAAAGCGGGACACAGCCGGGCACAGCGGGACAGAGCGGGACACAGAGGGGACACAGCGGGGGACACAGCGAGGACACAACGGGACACAGAGGGACAAAACCGGACACAGTGGGACACAGCGGGGACACAGCAGGGGACAGAGTGGTTGACAGCTGGGACACAGCCAGACACAGCGGGACATAGCGGGACACAGCGGGGACACAGCGAAGACACAGAGGGACACAGCTGGACACAGCAGGGGACACAGCCATGGACACAACAGGACACAACGGGAGACAACGGGGACACAGAAGGACACAGCGGGACACAGCGGGGACACAGCGGGCAAAGCAGGGGACAGCAGGGAGACACAGCGGGACACAGTAGGACACAGCGGGAACACAGCGGGACACAGCGGGGACACAGTGGGACACAGCGGGACTCAGCGGGGGACACAGCGGAACACAGCGGGGGACATAGAGGCGGACACAGCGGGACACAGCGGGACACAGCGGGGACACAGCGGGGGACATAGAGGCGGACACAGTGGGACAAAGCGAGGACACAGCGGGACACAGCGTGGACACAGCGGGGGACAGCGGGGACACAGCGGGACACAGCGGGACACAGCAGGGACACAGCGGGGACAAAGCAGGGGACAGCAGGGAGACACAGCGGGATACAGTGGGACACATCGGGTCACAGTGGGACACAGCGGGACTCAGCGGGGGACACAGCGGGACACAAAGGGGAACATTGAGGCGGACACAGCGGGACACAGCGGGACACAGCGTGACACAGCGGGGGACACAGCGGGGACACAGCGGGACACAACGGGGACACAGCGTGGGACAAAGCGCGGACA